>NW_027282344.1:62500-137596 GCF_046629955.1 Centroberyx affinis | reverse complement strand
TTTACATGTTTAAATCTTTACATCGGCATCTTTAAAACAGTTACAATAATCTACTGAATCTACCTCTCACAGTTATTATTTACATATTTACATATTTAAATCTTTACATCGGCATCTTTAAAACAGTTACAATAGTCTGCTGAATCTACTTCTGTGGTTCCCTCACGTTTACCTCAGTCTAAGTCCTTCTTGCTTCTGATTGGTTAGTTCAGTCACATGGGAGTCAGAACAAGGAAGTGGTGTTGTTGTTGTGAAGCTGATCAAGTGTGGAGAAAAGTAAAGTGCTGCTTAAGAAATGTATCCGTCTCCATTTCCTCTCATTAACTGTGATCCAGCCACCACCTATCGAACTCACGTTACAGAATCAAAAGAGGACTGTCAGGTGACACCCTCTGGCATGCAGCCATGTTGGAGGTCGTCAGCTCTCTCTCTTTCTAAACTTTCACCTTGTTAACTTTCTTAACTTGTTAAAACTTTAGAGAGATTTCAGTAACCGCCCTGGAAGCAGACATGCAGCGTTCCTCACTGAAGCCAAACAGCAGCAGCCTCTGGAGAATTAAATCTTTTAACAGAGGAGTCATGGCAACACTGAGTCACACTTGTCAGGGTCCTCGCATTTTGTATTTCAAGAGCCCATTCAGTCTGTAAAAGATATATTTTCTTAACCAAGGACTATCTTTTAAAATGCATCATAATTTCTTATAATTTGGTGCTGTGAATCATTTTGTAAGAGAGTTTCTTCTTATTTTGAGAGAAAAAACTCTTTTGAACTATTACGAAAGAGCATCTAAACAGTGCCATGGCAATTCTCAATATATTTCACATTAATGAATAAACAGACACTACTTCCTGATGTTATTGAGGACATAAAAAACACGTTTGAGAGTACCATGGAAGAAGGAAAGGAAATTCTTCTAAACTTGCTCTCTGTCATCTGTAGTGAGGCTTCCTGCCATCATGCTGCAGAACAGAAAACATTTGGTGAGGGATCAATTTACAGACTGCTAATTTAACGCTCATTAGGCTGAAATTTATCACTAACCGCACACAGAGGACACAGTAACACACAATAAATAAAGCTAAGGAAACACGCAGATGTTATAGTAAATAACTGGATTGTTTATTAGTAATTTACTGATTTGTTTACTTCTGAAGAAATGTAAATGTGCCAATACTGACCTGTAAATGTCTGAATAACCGCCAAAATTATGACACCAAATAATCAATCCTTTATGTCTCCTCACAGAATAACCAGCTGGTAAGGACAAATCATTATAACTGCCTTCTGAGTCAAAGCATCCACTCATTATCATCTCATTTGTCTATAAGTTAACAGTAAAGTGAAATAAAGTATTGAAATATATATATAGGTTAACCAAGTGAAATTTTCAGATAAATATACACCTGTGTCTTTCCACACACCTGTGACAATTACTGTAAGTTTCCCTACATATAGAGGAAAAATATTAGTTACTATTAGACACTGATGAAGGCCGGAGGACCAAAAACGTTCTGTTATGAAATAAAATAAGTGCTTAACAAAGTAACTTTTCATTTGCGACCCCCATCCTTCAGCTTAACAGATAAATATACCAGTAATTAACAAGTAAGTAGATCTGTTACTGCAGCATAACTATAATCAATGATACTGAAATTTACAAGATTGAAGTTATGGTGTATTTCCAAAATAAATTTATATTATTAAATTATAAAATGTAGGCAGGATCTTTTTGCCTTTTCATTTGATGATACATAATGGATCGACAAAGGAGAACATCTCTTTTCTAGAGCAATCCAACCTCGTTAGCTGTTATTTAACTGTAACTCTGTATTTAATTGAAGTACATTTAACTGTAACTCAAAACATAATTTGAAAAATACTTACTAAATACTTAGCCCTACTACCACTCAACATACTGTATACTAAAGTGTTAGCATGGAGCCTATCACTCAACATATTGCATGCTAAAGAGTTAGTATAGCACCAGTGTTAACAATCTAGTTAGTTAGTTAGTTTTATTTTTTGCACAATTTAAAAAATACACAAATGACAAAGATAACAAATAATATACAGTACAGGGAGAGGCAGAAAACCAAATGGGCTTATTTGAAGCCTCCACCTAAAAAATGTTAAAATTTCACAATGTTATAGAGAACACAAAAATAACATACAGAAAATAATATGACTACATAAAAGTGATGGCAACTAATAAAAACAAAATATATATAAGTAACAACAACAATAATAACAATAATAGTATCAAAATAAAAGCAAAAAATGTGAGTGTGTGATATGTATGAGTGAGTATGTGTGTGTGTGTGTGTATATGTGCCTATGTGTGTGTGTGCGCGTGTGCGTGCGTGTGTGTGTATGTGTGTGTGTGTGTGTGCATGCGTGTGTGTATGTGTGAGTGCGTGCGTATGTTTGTGAGGGGGATATTGGTTTATACACCTGTATTGACTCCTGAGCAATAGTAATGATACATGTCACTATGACTGAAACAAATAAAACATGGATACATGGACAACAATACATGGGGAAAAGCAGTTACAAAATAGCAGTTAAAGTTTATCCACCAGAGACAGTTGGATAATTTGGGTGTTTTGTTCTCATCACTTATCATTTAAGTTGACGGGCCAATCTCCCAAAAACTCGGTGTATTCCTTTAACTGTGAATGTGGTTTGTAGGCGGATGCATCAAATGTCGTCTGCTGTCACTCAGGAGATGCACTCCTGTTTTGCTACTGGCCCTGTAACCCGAACTTCCCTGGGCAACGATAAATGGCATCATATTGTATCGTAACTATCCAAATAGGAGGTGCATTAGAAGTTGGAATAGAGGAGCAGAGGGAGAGCGACCCAACTTTCATCTTTCCTGATATCCCCAAATGGCTCTCGGCCGGCTGGCTGCCTCTGCTCCGGTGTAATGGCTTTCCCCTGATGAGGTTTTCAGCCTCATCATTTTCCCTCTATTCTCCCATTTTACAAACTCTTGTTGTGTAAGCCTGTTTTTCTGTAACCCCATTTCTCTCACCATTTATTTTGCTCAGGTTGGTCTCCTTGTCCAACTGCCCAGCTCAATCAGTGTATGCATGTATGTATGAATGTATACAGGGTAAGAAATTGCCTTGCCAAAAGTCATTTTTTGCACCCTGTATCTGATTTTTTTGGGGGCATTTACTGAACTGTGAAATAATACATTTGCACTGCATATTGCCAAATAAACACTCAATTTGTACTGCTGCGATTTGTTTTATTTTAAAAGGTAATATCCCACACTACGTCTCTCTCTCATGGCCTTCCAGCTCTGCCTCTATAACATCTTTACGTTTAGCTCAGGTACACCAGTGTAAGTGCTATAGTTTGGCCGGCCGTGGGCAGTAATATGTTTTCCCTTCACCTTGAAAGTTTATAGCTCTCTACGGTTTCAGCCTGCCCAGGAATATATATGCTAAAACATATTCTCCTAGCTGTATTATTAAAGCATGAAACTAAAAGAAAAGAGACGAGTGTGTGACTTGATTTTTCAAGTGAAGAAGTAAATGAAGTAAAGACTCTGTGTGCAGGAATGTATTTTTTTCTACGGACTTGGACCTTCAGGGAGACTAATTCCCTGCACCACAAAAGAGGCTGTGGAATATATCTTCTGAAAGTATGAAGAGCCGGAGCACAGCTTTCAGACTGAACACAGGAGGTGGTCAGGCTTTCTCCACCAGGGCCTGCAGAATAATTTCATCATTAATTCCTAAAAGTCACTTTTGAAAACTCACTTTTAAGTTATCTGTTTTTTTTTAACCTCTGTTTATCGTAGGAAAGTCCACTGAGCATGCGTTCTCTTTTTCAGCTTCACCCTAATTCACATTAATACAGTTCACATGCATTCACACTGGGAGCTTCCCAGTACAACCACAGTCTAACACTGTTGGTCGCTGAGCAGCTCCACTGAAGCAGTTGGGGGTTCACTGCCTTGCTCAAGGGAACCTCGACAGTCACTGGTGAATTCCCCATCCACACTTTCTCGCTTAAACTTGACTCCAGATTGATTGAGTCACAGTACAACTCATTACAGGATACTATTGGAGATATAAACCAATTTAAGCCTTCTCGTTACAAAACTGTAACACTTTTCAAGATGAGAGCAACTTTAAATCTGAAATATTGACTAATGATTTTCATCTAGCTATTATTTTTTTAAAGGGAAATTCCACCCTAGGATGCTCTTACGCTGTTAAATATCATCAATCTGTGATGCTCGGTGTATTCTACAAGATATTTTGTGATAAAATGTTGTAATTAGTGTGAACCCACTTTCCCTCCACCTGCCTCATTTACTTCTACTTCAGTTAGTGGTTTCCTACGTTTCCCAGAGTGCCTTTCTTTTTTATTTTATTTTAAATGTGATTTTAATTCACTTTTATAATCCTCTTGCACTGTCTTGTCTTTTATCTTTCTATTTTCACTTGATTTGAACTGCACTAGTTTACTTTTTAAGTCTTTTATCTTGTGGATCTCTTGTCTGTACTTTTGCACTTTTGGTAAATATTTTACCTTTACTGTATTTTTTATTACTCTCTAAAGCACTTTGAATTGCCTCAGTGTATGACATGTGCTATACAAATAAAGCTGCCTTGCCTTGCCTTGCCTTTCAACAACCCCCAGAGAACGGCCATGAACTAGATCCATTTAGTTGTTGGTTGTACGTGAACGGAGTAAAGTTATCTAATATTGGATATTGGATTTTTTCTATTCTCTCAAATATTGAAACCAGTGTTTGGAAATTCTTCTTCTTCTTCTTCTCTCAATAATCAAATATATTCATCAGTGTGATACTTTACAAGTTAGTGAAGGTGGAAAAAGTGTTTTCGGGTGGATTCCACCACTCTTCAAACACATCCACAGCTTTTTGGAAATGTGACTGCACTCTTAAATAAGCTTTAAAAAAAAAATAAAGCACATTGCCTGTTTCAGACACCAGACGTCAGCAGTCTAGTTTGTGATAAAGAGCAGACAGAAGAGGAGTTGCCTGTCTTGTGTTAGAGGGTGAAAAGATTGTTTTGGTTCTATGATTAGTTAAGCCAAGGTGCTACCAGAGACTTACAGACACAAGTCAAAGTCAACAGGATCACATCAGGGCAGATGTGTTGTGTAATACAGCCAAGAGTGACCTGTATTCCGAGTTTAACTTTGATATAAAAGTGTTGTTTAAACCAGACGTATCGATATTTGACCTTTCAGATTCTTACAAAATGTGATGTTTTGTACTGTCGCTGTGGAAAAATATTTCTTGTACACTATTTGAAATGCCAACAAGGTTTTTTGAAAAGTGTGAATAACCCCAAATATCCCCCCCCCTCTTTCTATTTGACTGAGCAATAGGTTACTTCTAATACAGGGGTTCAAAAATAATGATCCCAAGAGTATAAGTACTGCTCGCCACCATGTTTTCTGCTGACATGAAAATGTACCCATAATGCTGTGTGAGTCTGAATCTCTGCAAAAGGCGAAAAAAAATTGAGACGTGAAAGGAAGAAGTTTCCAATGCTACAGTAACCAGTTTAATATTGGAGCAAGCCAGGTATCTTCACCAGGTTTCTCATAGTCAGAGTATAATCCAGTTATACTGTAACCCAGTTATGATGTTTACATTCATCGACCCAAAACTGGGTTACTTGATTCTATGAAAGACCCCATGAAACTAGGAAAAAATGCTGTAGGAAATAACATGTATACCTGGGTAAAAGTAGAAATCCCCTTGGCAGAGAAAGAGAAATGTATTTTAATTCCCTATTTTCTTGGAATTACATGTGTGAAAGTGCAGGATGGATAAATATATAATTTAAGAAGGTCATTCAGACAAGGATTTACAAGTTTGCTATTAATTCTTGAGGAACTGTGATTGATTTATAATTTTTGTGTTTGGCTTAATGTCTGTTGAAAGGACGACAATATTGTTTCTCTTCTGTATGTACTTGACTGTTAATTCAATGAGATGAGCATGAGTTTTGTTTGTTGTGTTTATGTGGTTAAAGTGTGTATAAGTGTGTATGACTGTATGTGTGGTGGACCCCCTGGAAGAATAGCCAATGCTTATGCTGCTGCTAATGGGGATCCTAATAAAGAAAGAAAGAAAGAAAGAAAGAAAGTAAGAAAGAAAGAAACGGCATCTTTACTTCCTTGATTTGATGTATGTCCTGTTTAAACAGGATGTTGGGGCGGGACATAACGTGGGGAGGGATCATTTGAAAGGATAAACCAATGGGAGATCAGTCAGGGAGACAAAGGCAGTTTTATTTGATGGAAGGGGGCAGGACTGTTCAAAAATCTGTGGTGGTTTTATTGGTTGGCATTTATATTTACGCCTCCTGGTGCAGCATGATGTCACTATTAAAGATACTCTGTTTTCCAGGAAGTAAAAGTAATGGGAATTCATTTCATGGGGACTTTAAAGAGAATTTCCATAGAGGGATCAGGAAAATATCACATTGATAGAAGTATAATTTATATATAGCAGAGGTGGGGACTCGAGTCACATGACTTGGACTCGGGACAGACTTGAGTCACAGTTTTCATTGCTTGAGACTTGATGCATGAAGAGAAGACTCGAGACTTGACTTGACTTGGGTTCTGGTGACTTGGGACTTGACTTTGACTTGTACTTTGATGACTTGAAAAGGTTTCTAAAGTCTTGACTTGAGATCTTGTGTTTGTGTAAATGACTCTGACTGAATTTAAATTCTGTTTTCTGAATTTGTATGGAATGATTGAATTTATTGAAGTTGAGACTGATTATAGAAATCAAACTCATGATGCTCTTACCAAGTTTTTATCCTAATAGAACGACTAAAAACAACTCGACTTGACTTGGTGTTTTACATTTAGACTTGAGACTTGACTTGAGACTTCATGTTGTGTGTAAACATGTGTGTAATCTTATCGCCCCGGTTTTAGGATTCGTCCGCCTACTGCACACTTTTGAAAGATGCAGGGAAGTGAAAGAGGAGTGCAGGGAAAATAAAGAGACGGAGACAGGAAGCACTTTGGTAATTTACAGTATGGAACTGGAGTTAGACCGGCTCGGCTGTCATGTCACTCATCTCATGTCATTAAAGCAGGTTGACACCCGTTGTGCGTGACAGTAGCAGCACCCTGCCGTCTCTCAGTCATGCTGCTGCTCGGCCGTACGAGCGTTTGATCTACAGGAGCGACCGCTGCCGTGAAGAAATGTAAAAAAAAAAACGTTAGGGTCGGCGGAGTTGCTGCGTGGGAAATGAAGAGCGGAGTATCTGGCTGTAACACCGACTGAAGGAAGAGGGAGACGGATGAATGGAGCTCGTTATCTAGAAAAGGATGTTGGACATTTGCATGCTGGCAGAGTGTTGGCGGGTGAGGAATGCCCTCCTGTGGGCCAGGCTTTGTTCAAATTAAAAATGAATATCCTTTTTTTTTCCCTGATCCAGGTAATAATTCTTCTCAATTCCAGTTGAACTTAGCAATTAGATTGAACTTGATTTGTATGGAATGATTGACTTTGTTGAAGTTGAAACTGATTATAGAAATCAAACTCATGATGCTGTGACCATGGTCAGACAAGAGTAAGTGCCCAAGTAAATATTCTTCAGTTGTAATAGCGAGTTTCACTCATCTTTACGTGTATGAAGCTTTTCTTGTTCTAAGGTTTTCAATGCTTTGCTTTACACCAGTATTTATCACATGTCATGTAATACATAATAATCAGAGGTGGGGACTCGAGTCACAATTTTAATTGCTTGAGACTTGTCTCGATGCATGAAGAGAAGACTTGAGGCTTAACTTGGGTTCTGGTGACTTGGGACTTGACTCTGACTTGTACTCTGATGACTTGAAAAGGTTTCTAAAGCCTTGACTTGAGATCTTGTGTTTGTGTAAATGACTTAGATTGAAAGTGATGAGATTTGTTCCAGCAGACGACTGAATTTAAATCCTGTTTTCTGAATTTGTATGGAATGATTGAATTTATTGAAGTTGAAACTGATTATAGAAATCAAACTCATGATGCTCTTACCAAGTTTTTATCCTATTAAAACCATATTGCATTGAAAAGTCCTACATATTTAGTTTTCTTTAAGATATTAAATTGATACTGGACTCTTGATTTGTTCTGACTTGACTTGCTGTTCTACATTTAGACTTGAGATTTGACATTAATGACATGGACTTGACTTGGTAATCTACATTTAGACTTGGGACTTGACTTGAGACTTGTGCCTCAAGACTTGAGACTGACTTGGGACTTGAGCAAAGTTGACTTTATATATAGTGTTAGTGCCATGCTGTAGTTACTGAGCTATACAGGACCAACACACAGACACGGCAGGGAGTTTGGTTCCATTTAAAAAAACAGAAACAGAAAACTAAATTTCTTTATTCAGTCACAGTTTTTGGCAGCGATCCTGAGCAACCGCTGCAGGAATATTTCACGTCATTATCTGCCACGGCACAGACACTAAACTCCACAACTTTTACTTTCAACCTCCTGACCCCGACTGAGTAAGACATTGTGTAACTATCTGCGTGCGTGCGTGTGTGTGTGTGTGTGTGTGTGTGTGTCTTCCTGCTGAAATAACAACGCTCCAGTCTATGTTTTTATAAGAGAAAACACCATTTGTAATAATTTGTGTCTTGTGTCTGGGAGCGGGAGCGAGGCCAGCAGACGCTCTGTGGAGGCGGCACGGTGCTGGCAGAGATAACGACCGTCAGACAGGACCGGCCAGCTTTGATTGTCACTTCAGAGGCAACTCTCCTCCTTTTTCCCTCCACTCTTTTCTCTGGCCCTTTTGCTAATTCCCCCTCTCTCTCTCTCTCTCTCTCTCTCTCTTTATTCTTTCCACCTCTCTTTTCCCGTCTCGCTGTCTCCATCTGTCTCGTTCTCTCTTTCCTTCCCTCTCTTTTTTTCCCCCCCGCTCCCTCACTATCTCTCTTTCCTTTCTCTTCTCTCTTTCTTTCCCTCCCTCTTAATTCGATCTCCACCTCTCTCTATCTTTCTCTTCTCATTTAAATTCAATTCAAAGATGCTTTATTGGCATGAATGTCGCCAAAGCCTTTTACAATACAAACGATTACGACTAATTGTGGCATAACAAACAGTAGATTAATTAATGACAATAATTATATAAAGTGATATAAAAAAGTTTTTTTTTCCATTAGCTCTGTCATTGTTCCTGTCACTCTGGCTACAGCATGCTGACACATATTTTGTCCTCCTTTCTTGACAGAGAAAAATTTGTCTTGTTTGATTAAAGTGAAATGTGTGTAGCATTTTAGCATCAATAAATCATTACCACATTAACTTTGAGACTTTAGTATAATTACTGTAGGGAGGGAAATCTGCTGGATCGCTTTACGGCACAAAACAGGAAGAGGTTCTGTTCTTCCAGAGCAAAACGGAGCTAAAGCTGAAAGAGTTTCTGGCAGCAGATGGTGGAAGGAGGGAAAGGAAGATGGAGAAATCACTTCCAACATGTTGATCCTCTTCAGTGAAGAGAAAACCTTTGACCAAAGCAGCAAAGATCCTCTTTGTGACAGAAAGCAATGGGGCTTATGGGAAATGTAATCTTAATTTGGAGACACTAGAACTAACAATACCATTGATGTGAGATAGAGGAGACCAATCGTCTCCACCATGATTCCTTTCTTTTGCAGTAATTAGGCTATACCAAGGTATCCCAATTAATTTGTAAATGATATACTGATGTTTGAAATTAATACATGTATCACCTTTAAATTCCTCATGAACTTTTTCACAGCACAAGGGAAAGTTCTCTTCTTTCTCAGCCTCGCCTGTTGTACAGTGACCAGCAGCATTTTTTCATCTTTTAGTAACCATGGTTTTCTCTGCTCAGCGGCTGGACTGTGGCTCTGAGCCTGGAGCTGGGCAGCATCCATCTCCGCTCCGCATCTCTGACAGGACACAGACACTCAGATTATATTCCCGTTTTAGGGCCAAATATTATTCAAATTTTCTTGGTGTTTTGGCTTCGTTGAGTCAGTGTTCCTGTTCCAAAAAAGATTTTTTACTCCTGTATTTTTTTGTACTTTCTGTCTCTGTGTCTCTCGCTGTCTCTCCCAATTTCTTCTTCCTCTCAGCCCACCAGTCTCCTCCTACTCAAAAGAAAAACTATCAGAGCAACATCAATATAGTAGCAAGAAACAACAGCCACACATACACCCACACACACTCAAACTCTCTGTCATACACACACACACACAAGCACACACACATACACACATAATACACTCCTCTCTTTTTCCTTCCATTGCAGCTCTGTTTAAAGAGCATGCGATAATGTATGACAGCATCTTAATTAACTTTTTTATTTTTGGGGGTGAAAATGTTAGACTTTGTGTTACTGTACTGCTTTCCTTTCTGTGTATATATTCCCTAGGGCTGATGCACACTAACAATAATGAAATAATTTAGAAATGAAGAAACAGGCAGGTGTCTTTTACTTTGAACACAACTTTTTTTCTAACCTTGTAGCAATTGATAATGTATTAACCACTGGATAATGTATTAACTTGTCAAAATGTGACAAAATGTCCCTCCAAATAAGTAAAAACTGCAGCAAAACTTAATATTACAGTATTTTTTCCCCCCTGAAAACGCAATTACTACATTATGAGGGTTGCAGCATTTTTAAATTATTACAATAGCCGCTTGAAGATTTTGTTACATTATTTGGCAATGTATTATATTAACTGGTTATAAAATTGTTTACACATTTAGAAAGTTGTTTTAATGCATTTTGACAAGTTATTACATTATCCAACAGCTGCTCAGTTGCTTTGAAGGATCCAGTAACTTTCAGTAGATTGCATTTGAAAGGTTATAAGTTATCTTAAAATTTTTACTTATTACCAAAGATGATTGTTTTTGTGGATATGATCATCTGTGTGTATTAAATATTGATTTCCAGGCAGCAAAAATTGTCTAAAAAAATTAGATCAATTTCTAGAATGTTTGCTAAAAAAAAATTGCTGTTTGAAATTCATCAGTCAATATTTAATAAACAGATGATCCTATCCATAAAAACATAATTGGTAACAAACGATGATTTTAAGATGACTCATTATTTTAATAGTTACCCTTAATGGGATTCATGTTCATGCCACCAATCATTTTGTAATAGCAGTTGTCATTTTGTTTGAATATATTTTGAATATCTCACCTTGGGATGAAACTCCTTTGTGCTGACTGTGTGTCCGGCTCACTCCTCCTCCTCTGTCTGATCACACAGCAGCATGTTGAGGGAAACACTGGTCATGGCTCCTGCTGTTGCTATGAGACTATTGAAAAGCTGTGTGAAGTGTAGCACTCTACTGCCAAAAGTAGAAATATTTTTAACTCAGCATTCATTTTAACCCTCATCCTACCGACTGGGGTACCCGAAGACCCCAGAGCTATACTTTTTGTCATATCTCACAGGTGCTTTATTTATCATTCCAATTTTTCATGACTTTGTCAATCAATTTGTTCATAATGACTTCATATCATTGTTTTCGGTTTGTTTTAATTAGTGCTTTTTAAAAATACCAAGGTATTGGGGTCCTGGGGGACCCCGGTCAAAAGCACCCAATTCCGCCTATGCAGTTTTAATAGATGGAACTATTTATTGAGTTCATGTTTGCCATGGGTCCTAATTTAAAGTATCACACACTATCAGGGGGGGTAGGGGCTCTCTGTCAGTCATTTTGAAGGAGACAGACACAGATGCAGCAGACACAGATTTCCTCATGTGCTCTGTGACCCTAAATACTGCTCTTCCTAAGGTAAGATGATGTTCAAAGTCACAAATACAATACATCATTTAATTAACTGTAACTTTCCTAAAATAATAATAATCTGTTTGTTTTTTTCAGATGACATCAATTACATAACTAATAATGTTTTGAGAAGAAATAAGTGAACATTTTGCTATGATGGTTGTTTCTTACAGTAGTTTGTTCTTGGGGTTCCCAGGGGCCCCAGTCGGTGGTCCTTGTATGTTAAATATGTTGGTAGGATGAGGGTTAAAGCTGCACTTGGCAATTTCACCTGACATAACTTCATTTTGAGGACTTCACTACCCGCAGAAATCCTGTGAGGTGACATCAGTGAACTACATGTCTTCTTCTCAGTGGCTGGTTGGGGTCGAGGAGCTGAAGAGGACTCTGCGCTCACACTCACCGCTGTTCAGCTTTGGATTTCGCCGTTAAGCTTCGATCCATCACTCCCTGTGTGGAGAAGATTTCCCACACAGTGACCATACTGAGCACAATTTAATTTTCCCACACAGTGACCATACTGAGCACAGTTTAATTTTCCCACACAGTGACCATACTGAGCACAGTTTAATTTGGGCGAACGGGGTGAATCTCAATTCTCACTGGGCCACCCATGCTGAAATCTGAACCTCGTGGTGCTGTGAGGCTCTTTGGATAAATGCTTCCACCAAATGTTATTTTTCCCCTGGTGCAGGACGTGGACAGGAGCCACATTCAGGTCAGTCAGTCACTCAGACATTCTGTCAGATAAAAGCATATAAGTAGCAGCTCAATTACTGTGATCATTTAACACAGTTATGAATTTTACCATAACTTTACTGGAATTTTTGTTAAACGCCCACAATCCTCCCTTTCATTCAAGAAGATGACCATCATTCACACCATTACTGATGTGAGAGGACAGACTACTAAAACTATAGATTCTTTCTCGCAAAATGCATCACAGGCTGTCGGCCAGGTTTGATAAATCTAACTTTCACAGTAGCCTTGGCCACAGTGTCTTGGCTGTGCCTTTTTTGATTGGTCGGTGCTGCCTTGGCGGGTGGAGTCATTGGTTTCTTTTGGGGGTATGGAGTTTTCTCAGGGGCTCCAAACTTTTAAAATTTTAAACTTTTGAACTTTTTGAATGGCAGTGTATCTCCTTTTTATCGTTTATTTTGTAATTGTGTTTCTTCTTCACGTTCACTTTTATCTGTTTACATCTGTGTTTAGTTGCACGTCTGTTCGTTTTCTAGTTGTATCCATTTATCCCCTGTATAACCTTTTATTCCTTTTTTGTTATTTTTTATTTATTCATGTTTATTATTCAACTGTTTTATTTATTTGATTGTGGTAAATTCTGCATCATTGTTTTTTTGGGTTTTTATTAAAACACTTTGTAAACTTTGCTTTTAGAAAAGAGCTATACAAATAAAGTTATTATTATTATTATTATAGCTATAAAGGCTTCATTGACTCAATTTGATGTTGAGAGTAAACGTCAGACAAAACAGAAGCAAGGGTTGGGTTCCGTTAGCCGGTTCCATTTTGGAACCCGTTCCAAGTTGGTAAAATACGGATTTGTTAAAGGAATAGTTCACCCAAAAATGAAAATTCAGTCATCATCTACTCACCCCCATGCCAATAGAAAATCGGGTAAAGAAGAAGAAGTACAATGCAGTTTTCTCCAGAACAACTTCAGACTTAAAAAAATAATGGAAAATAACCACAAAATGGCTCCATGCAGCTCTTACAGCATAATCCAAGCCTCTTGAAGCCAACAGATCCCAAAGTGACTTGAAAAGACCGACATTATAACACCATTATCTAGCTGAAATCACCACTCTAGCTGTTATTTCAAAATACATAATGTGTGCGCGCAACCGGCCCCCAGCAGAAACAAGACTTCCGGTTTGGCCGCTCAGCCTTCAAAATAAAAGCGCAAGATTTGAAAATGGGTAGAAATACTTAAAATTACTTTTGTCAAATTCAATAAGTGAGCACCCATATTAATGTCTGATGTCCACTTTAGTCTCTGTTCTGTATGTATTCTGCACAGTGTAATACATGCAGCGTTTATAGGTAAAAATGGCACATTTTATGGCATTTTTCATTATTATTCTGACATCAAACATTAATATGGGTGCTCACTTATTGAATTTGACGATTAAATACAAAGTAATTGGTTAGTTAGCTTTGAAAGAGACTTGTTCCATGTACGCAAATGCTGACTGAACTGTCCATTGACTGAACTGTAGAACTATACTGCTTTTATTTCTCTTTTAATTAGTGAGTGAAAGAGAGAAAACAATCAGTATGAAGCGAGGAGGGAAGTTCTCCGACAACGAGAAGAGATCAGAGCAGAGCGAGATCAAATTAGACCGAAAACACAACGGCGACTAAAATACCAACACGACTAAAACAGACGACAGAGGAGTGACGCATCGCTACGCAAACTCTCCTACGCCCTCCGACTTCCTGTCACTCTCTCTCTCTCTCTCTCTCTCTCTCTCGCTCGCCCGCTGCAGCTGCAGAGCGGCAGGAAGGAAGCGAGGCAGAGAGGCGGCTTCTAAATTAAAACTTTTGTTGCGATAGTCTTCCCAATTAATATCCGAAGGGTCATTGAGTTTCCCGTAGTTCCGCCTGAGCAAACTGAACACGCTGCATGTAGCCGAGGTAATTAGCTCAGACGGATACACACACACACACACACACACACACACCTTCCCATACATCTGGGACATGTGTGTGCGCATGCATAAACATGCAAGCGCACACACACACAAACACACACACCTTGCTCTGTCTCTATGGGCACAGGTGGAATTACAGCGCTGTCTGGATTATAGATCTATTAAAAGATGAACCACCTATCGTCCATCACACACACACACACACACACACACACACACACACACACACAGAGACACACACACACACACACTGGAGTTATTTGTGCTGGAGACACGATAGACAGGATGATGGATGGAAACATGATGGATGAACATTACCAAGTGCAGCCGTGCCATATATCGATACATATATTATGCCACAAAGTGGAAAGAATCATAGAGTTATATTGCAAAATGCTTTAAATATTGAAACGAGTCTTCAAGTTCATCAATCACTATTCAAATTAATCAGTTTAGAGGCTCCAGCCTGTAAATGTCTTCTCATTTTGTCAAGCGAGAAGTTGCCAACTATCCTCTAAAAAGTACCATCATTTCTTTTAAAAGTGTGTTTACTTTAGTGATCCCTGTGGGGAAATTAGGTCGCAGCAACAAAAGTAAAAGGATTCAGCGGGGGGAAAAAAAGAAATACGATATAAACACGCAGAATATAAAATAACCAATAAAAACAGCAATATTAAAAACAATAGCCTAAAACAGTAACAGCAATGAAATAGAATATAAACAGCTGCAGGGTTATTTCAACATATGTAGCACACAATTTAAACACCGGTAAATTTTAAGAGTGGGAAATTTGGGAAAGAGGATGAATCATTAACATATATGGATTTACTTATAGCTGATAATACAAACAGTCTTTCTTGCTTACAGGAAAAGTACTATAGGTATGTAAAAGAAACGCTGAATTTATCCTTTAAATTTGGATTACTAAATATGAAATATGTGCTGTATATATGGCTAGATATAAGTAAATATTTGAGTAAGTTAGTGGTACAAAATACACCGTAAGATATTTAAAGATATATTATTTCCCACTTCTGCAACACACATAGAAAGGCTGGACTTATTTGCATTGGAACACTATACTTACTGTCAGGAGTGCACACAGTTAGAGATCTTCTTTAAAAAGAGATGAAAAAAAAGAAAAAATAAATAGTTGTTGAATACCAGCCGCCATGGGATAACAAAGTGAATCCAGTGTTCTTTTCAAATAGACCCTCGCTGTTTAAAGACGTGAATCCTCCCACACAATAACAAGAACACACTCTTCTTCTGCAGGCTGTGATCATCGTTATTAAGCCTGAGGACAACGTACTAAACTTTACGCCTATTGTTTTTTGAGTGGTCTGTGTAGAGTATTTATCAATGTGTGTGTGTGTGTTTGAAATTGTGTGTTTCTCTGAGTATAAACCAGTGAATGCCTCTGTAAGTATGTGTATGCATGCTTGTGTGTGACTGTGTGTCTCTCTTAAAACTGTATCTATGTGATTGCATGCATACTTGTGTGTGTATTTGCACGTCTGTCCATGTTTGTGTGTGTTCATGTGCGTTTCTGAGTGTGTGTGTGTGTGTGTGTGTGTGTGTGTGTGTGTGTGTGTGCAATCACCTTCAGCTGGCAGTATTGAGCGGACGGACAACTGTTCACAAACATAATTAGCTCTTTAATCTGCGGCTGTGAGCAGAAACAAGAGGGATTTGAAAGAGCTCAGCGGCTCCCTGCTGCTGCCTGTTGCTGGGAGAAAACTGTCTCATGTTTCCCATTAGTCGATTCAGTAGCTGCTGGACGTTTAGTTGTAGTAAACGGTATCTGACAACTGTATGACGGCTGCGGGCGTCTCGGCAATTAAAATTTGACAAAAAGAAAAAGAAAATCAAATCCCCAATATCGCCCTACAAAGCGAAAGGGCAGGAAGTACATAAGACCAAGTCAGAGTGAAGCTGAGAAAAATCACATCATTAACTTCATCTTCATTATTTCTTGTGCTGACATGAGTGTTCTTGGTACTGAAATGGATAATATGTATTGTTAAGTAGCACCTATGGGTTTCATTTCTGTTAAAATGAAATGTACAGTTGAGTCGTGACGTTTGACCTTTGAAAAACACAAAAAACAGTTACTGCTGTTTAGCTTTAAAGGCAGAATAACTCACTACAACAACATCTTAACACCTAATTTACTCCTAACATACATTTAGCAAGGCCTACTATGCTCACGTTACATCCTCAACAAAGTTAATTAATTAATCCCACTGTCAAAGAAGGTCCAAGAAACAATATGAAAACCTATATCAAACAATCTAATGTAAAATGACATAACTTACCTGACCAGGAAACTTGGAATCTTCTACTTTCGGGGATATTATGGATTCACCCCGACCGCGCCGCAGATCCTCCATGTGAACACGATAATTTGAACAGTTTTTATCAGAATCTTTTCAAATTTGGTATGGACATTGATTACCCCTAGAGGAAGAACTCTATTGATTTTGATGTGTTTATGATTATTATAACTATTATTAATTAACTGATTAAATTCATGTTCATGCTATTTGGACCCATATCTCACCAATGTATTGTATTGTATTGAAATTTGTCAAGAGAATTTTTCAGGCAATTATGGAGATTTGTATGAAGTTTGCACTTTCTGTGATTATTATTAATAAAATAGTTAATTAGTTAAATGTATTATTGAGTGTTAAAAAAATAGTTAAGGTTCATACCAATTATTATTGGGGAGACAATCCCTAGAGGATCATATGGAGTGTTTAGGAGTAATAATAATAATATAATGGAGGCGGCGGCGGTAGGGGTGAATTCATAATATCCCTGAAAGTTATTATGGGGATATGCACTTTAACTTGAGTAAGGAATAGTACTATTATGTACTAATGGTACTAACTGTGTGAAACGTAGTCTATAGATATTCACTGTGTGGGTTAGGGTTAATCTTGGGTCAGGGTTATTGTTAGAAATAGGGTCAGGTTAGGGGTTAGATTTAAAAATGGTGTTAGGGTTATATAGTCTGTGGAGGTGCAGTGACACTTGTCTATATCTACTTTTTGTCACCTAATAGTTAGTCGAGGATCAACACTGGACTATCCAAATGGGAGCGTATCTATGTTCCCAGGGTCCTATGTTCCCCAGTTCAATATTCTGTTAACACACATTAACCCTCCTATTGTGTTTGGGTCAAATTTGACCCGTTTCAAGTTAAAATATTTCAAAAATATTATCCAGTTTTTTTTATTGGAACAAGGCTTCAAAACAGCTATATAAACACAACAAAACCAATGGTTATCATTTTATTTGATTTTGAAGGTCTCTAAAAAAAATTGTTACATCTGTGGTGTTCTGGGTCAAATCTGACCCGGCAGAGAATATTAAAGAGTCTGGGTGGTTCTGTGGATAAAATTTTACTCAAACTTGACTCAGACTCTTGGGGGAACATCTTTTTCAGGTTCCCATTGTGTGCTATATAGAGCTGGGGAATATAGGACCCTGAGAACATAGGACCCTGGGAACATAGGACCCTGGGAGGGCACATATGTAGAACTGGGGAACATAGGACCCTTTGTCATGTTCCCATTATGCGCCATATAAATCTGGGGAACATAGGACCCTGGGAACATAGGACCCTGGGAACATAGGAATGACTCCATCCAAACAAAGTGTTACTCCTGTTCTGTCCAGTTCAGTAAAGCTTTTATTTGTATTCCTCTGTCCTTGCTGTCTGAAGCCGGTGTAGCTGGTGCGATCTCACTGTGCTTTCATGATTTATTCTGGCTCCGGTGTAACAACCAGAAAATGACCCAAAAATGTCTTGGATTGATTTGAAATGGCTTATGTTATTTTACAGTTCAGGTCCTGCCAAGCAAGCGATGAGCCAACTCAATTTATTTTCCATGGCAATAAGCAGGCCTCTGTCTTGGTACAATGAGGAGGAGAAAACAGTCTCTCTCTCTCTCTCTTTATCTCTCCCTCCCTGTTCCCTCTGTCTTTCTGTTTTTCTGTCTACCTCTCTCTCTCTCTTTCACTCTCTCCATCTCTTTCTCTCCCACCCTTCTCCCTCTGTCTTTTGCTCTCTTTTTGTCTACATCTCTCTCTTTCACTCTCTTTGTGTCTGTTTATCTCTACCACCCTCTTCTCTCTCTCTCTCTTTATCTCTCCCTCCCTGTTCCCTCTGTCTTGCTGTTTTTCTGTCTACCTCCCTCTCTCTCTCTTTCACTCTCTCCATCTCTTTATCTCTCCACCCTTCTCCCTCTCTCTTTTGCTCTCTTTTTGTCTACATCTCTCTCTTTCACTCGCTCTGTGTCTGTTTATCTCTACCACCCTCTTCTTCTCTCTCTCTCTCTTTATCTCTCCCTCCCTGTTCCCTCTGTCTTGTTGTTTTTCTGTCTACCTCTCTCTCTCTCTTTCACTCTCTCCATCTCTTTATCTCTCCACCCTTCTCCCTCTCTCTTTTGCTCTCTTTTTGTCTACATCTCTCTCTTTCACTCTCTCTCTCTGTCTGTTTATCTCTACCACCCTCTTCTCTCTCTCTCTCTCTCCCTCCCTCTCTCTCGCTCTCTCTCTCTCTCCGTCTCTTTATCTCTCCCTCCCTGTTCCCTCTGTCTTGCTGTTTTTCTGTCTACCTCTCTCTCTCTTTCACTCTCTCCGTCTCCTTATCTCTCCCACCCTTCTCCCTCTCTCTTTTGATCTCTTTTTGTCTACATCTCTCTCTTTCACTCTCTCTATCTATCTCTACCACCCTCTTCTTCTTCTCTCTCTCCCTCTCTCTCCCTCTCACTCAATCTCCATCTCTTTATCTCTACCACCCTCCTCTCTCTCTCTCTTTTGGTCTTTTTGGCTACATGTCTCTCTCTCACTCTCTCGCTCCGTCTCTTTATCTCTCCCACCCTCCTCCCTCTCTCTTGCTCTCTTTTTGTCTACATCTCTCTCTCCCTCTCTCTCTCTCTGTCACTCTCTCTCTCTCCATCTCTTTATCTCTACCACCTTCCTCTCTCTCTCCATCTCTTTATCTCTACCACCCTCCCCTCTCTCTCTCTCTCTCTCTCTCCGTCTCTTTATCTCTACTACCCTCCTCTCTCTCTCTCTCTCTCTCTCTCTCTCTCTCTCTCATTTTATTCCTACCCATGGCAGTATTATCTGGTTATATTCCACTCCCAAGACAGTCACAATTTTAGAAATGGTCAGTATTTATTTGTGTAAGGACTTTGGTGTTTTAGTTCAGTTTCATTTAGTCTATTGGAAAAATAGTAAAATGCATGTGAAAACCCTACAAGAACCTCAAAATTCAGGGATGACACGAAAAATCCAATATTTATTTCCATAGTGGTCCACAGTCTTAAAAACATGGACCGAGAGATTATATAACATTATGAAAAATCCCCTAAAACTGACAAATTTCAACTCAAAGTCAACAACCTGGACAATTAATATTCCTAATTACACCTCAATAACAAACCCAATGAAAAACTCAACAGGCGCTTCCTGCCTTCTTCCTGAAAGGTGCGGGTGTTAAGGTTCACCAAAAGGACGACTGGTCTCTGCTCCGTTCACCACTTCGGTCCAGACCTCTTTTATTTCTTCTTCTCTTCCTCACGAACGTTTTCTCTTTACCTTTCCCCGGCGTAATTTCACCCACTCCCGACCGCACCGTTTCAAAGCGTATACGGTTTCAGCCATTACACCCCCGTCATTTCGCCAGTTCTCGGTTTTCCCCAGTTACACAAATATTTTCGTACTTAGAGGCAATCATTTTCTATAAAGTGCAAGGGGGGGGGGGGGAGGTATCGGAGCTTGACGATGGCCAGAGTCTCACAGTTGATTGAGCGTCGGTAAGAGGAGACTTCCACTTGGAGGCCTTTTCCCCGTCTGAACTCGCTTTGACTCCCGCCGAAAGTTCTGAGGGTTTTTCAGAAGTATGATTGCTCGAAAAAAAAAAAAAAAAGTATTTTTGGTGGTTAAATGTCTTCACAAACACCATCTGTGCCGTGTAGGTGGCAAAGACGCAGGAAGTTGGATCGTAGCATTTATAATTTTCCCGTTTTTCCACTCGGGGAGGAGATGATTGGGACGTCTGATGACTCAGATTTACATACCGTTGCTGCAAGACACAGCGTGAAACCTCGCGCAGGCTCCTAACTTTAATCGCTGTGCCATTCTTTCTTCTTTCTCTCTCTCTTGTCTCTCTACCTCTTCCCACGTTCATTTTAGTTGCATTGTTTTCATGTCATTCAGGTGGCACTCTTCACCAGAGGAACTCACAAAAGAGTGCAACAGTAGAATAAGCTTTGATTCCTTGAGTGTGTTTGAGTGTCCTTCAGTTAAACCGTTTTGGAGCCAAGTGATTGACATAGTATCAGATATCACTGGGGTTGAGATACCGTGCCTCCCAAACATTGGGCCTCATTCACCAACCGTTCTTAAGAAGAAATTTCTTCTTAAAAGCCACTTACGCAGTTTTCACAAAGATTCTGACATTCACCAATGTTTTCTTATTTGGGATTTGTTCTTAGGTAAGAACAGAATCTACGCACACTCAAGAGCACATTTGAGTGCTGACATGTTTGTGCAAAATAAGTGGTTATTGCGTTTCCTTCAATTCTACAGTTGTATAATATTATAGGACTTAAATTACAATCATATTTTTATAATTTATAATATTTTTTAATAATTATTTTCATTATTTTACAAAGTATTATGGTCTTTTAAAATAAATAAACACTACACTAACACTTCAATTAATATCAATTATGTTAATTGGGATCCCATGCATCTTTTTTTCTGTTATTTTATATCCACTACTAAATATGACAGCTCGTTTGGTGTTCACTTCCTGCAGCAGTACCTCCACTTCAGAACTATTGAAGTTTTTTTTTACGTTTGGAGTCTGGTGCTCCACCCTCTTTAGACTTTTGTTTGGGCATTCTTGACTTCTCTCAATTTTTCTTTTCAATTTCTGTGTGTGATTTCTGTGTGCACACGGCCCTGCGGTCTCATGCCCTTTTATGGGGATTGGCGGGGCGTTTATCTATGCTAATTAGGATCACCTGGCACGCGCTTTCAATTTACGAGGACAATGGGATTCTTCATTATAAGAACACAGGTGCGAACAATTCTGCGGTTTAAGAACATGTCATGAATCTGACGTAGACTTTTCTTAGGACCTCAAGAACAAATTTAAGAAAAAACTTATTGCTGAATGAGGCCCATTGTATTGCTGAACGATGATTCTTCTCTTAATTTATCAAACCGTCAGAAAAGGGTTCTATTTGCTGGCTTAATTGCAGCCAAAAAAAATCCTTATCACAAGATGGATACCCCCCACATACTCTATTAATCAATGGATATCTTCCTTTCATAATGTTTGAGGGTGTACATGCCTAGTTTTGTGTACAATTATGTTATGTTATAACTTAATATGTGTATGAATAGATGGACTTCCATGATTACAGATAAGTAACATTATCTGTATTAATTTTGAAGTGGCAAGAGGGGTGGGGGCAGTGCTTAATTTGTGCTGGATCCTGCCGGAACAGGATCTGGCACCTCGCGGTTTTGGACTACCTGCATTCCGGTACTTATTTGCGTGGACCCGGCACCTCTGGTGGCATGTAATAATCCCAGTACTTGACTCTTCCTTTCCCCTCCCTTCCAAAAACCAAATTGACTCATTTCCATATGAAGACAGGTGATTACCCTATTAGAATACTAATCACGTTACATGAGTGAGCTGCTCTGCAGAGTGTGTTATGGTAAACTTCAGACAGCGTCATGGCTAAACGACAGTTGAATTTGCTGTCCATATGTCCGCTGTGTGGACTATTTTTGTACAATTAGACAAGGTAAGTATGTTTTTTTTTTGTAAACGTGTTACAGTTCTCTGCTGGGACAATAACATCTAAATTCATATTTGCATAGATTAAAACAGAAATTATTTGGAGTGTGGACCTGTAAGTCCCACAGTTAAATATGTGGGACATTGCGCATGTTATGTTGATTGTCCAGAGATAATTGGTAGTATAATTGGTTGAGTGAAGGGCTGTAAGCCACACATCAATGTGGGCATTTCAAAACCAGCGCGGTCCAGCTGAGTGTCGCATTTAGGTCTGCTTCTAGCTGCATGGCATGACCATAACACGTTTTATTGGTGTCATTTCATTATTTGCTGACATTGTTTCCTACGTTTAAAATAGATATCCTATGAAAGTATTTGTGTTGAATATTAATGCGTAACTACTCGAGCCAGAATTTGTCTGGTAAATGGTTGAAGCCATTGCAGTTTCCTTGATGTGTTTATGTATGATTAGGATGTCTCACAGCCAAGTATGCAGGGATTTTTGTGCACAGCGCAGTTATATCTTTAGTCCACTACTTGAAGGGCAGGTTTGTAAAAACCCATCGGTTTGTAAAAATGAGCATTATGTAGCCTATACAATAATCAAATATTGTTATACGTCCCCAGTAGTCGGAGCTCTAATATAGTCAGTCATTTAGTAATGTTTAGGCTGTTGGTCTACAGTAAGCTGTATGGCTGCACTGAGCACCACCGTGCCTCCAATGCGCTTGTTGTCTTGATTTGTTCCAGAAGCTTTTCCCTCCACACAGACTCACAGGAACACTGAGCACCTGGTGTTCTGGGACCTCATCATTTACAAATTAAGCACTGGGTGGGGGGTAGAGTTCCTTGCCCCTCCCTTTTTTTTGTTTTTATGTGTGGATAATTTGTATACTTGTATGTTTATGCCACCCTGTGAGAATGGTGTGAAAAAACTAACTTTTTTTGTGACTAACTAAAAGTTAGTCACAAAAAAAATAGCAGTGTGCGAGGGTCAGAGTCATAACGTCCTGACAATACATGTACAAAATATTCCTGTTTCCCTGGAATGATCACAAATGATAGAAAAGTGCCAGGTAAGGAAATAATTGCTGGTGAGAGAGAGGCAGAAATGACTTCATTTTAAGACGGGAGCATATATATCAAGTAGAGCAGGAAGATGTACCAGAGAGGGGAGGGAGAGGGGGATGTGAAGTATTGCCTGAAGGGATTCATGTTAAAGATGTTGTTTGGGAGATTTAGAGTGTTATAATATCTCTCAATTATTCTCATGAAGAGGGAAGATAATTGGGGCTCTACTGTGAAAATGTAAGGAGCCCGGGAGTGGCCATTGGGAGAGAAAAAAAGTTATATAGAGTCCACGATTTACTGTAACGTGCGCATGTTTTGGTCCATTCGTGCGCACAAGATACAATTCGTTCCCTCGATTTCGTTAAACTGTGCAGTTTAGGAAAAAATGCAACTTAAAAGGAACCTTTTAGGTATTGCAGATAGGCCTAGTAAGGATTTGGTATGTTAATATCCATTGTCTGTTTACACTGAATAGGCAAATCCCCCAAATATTAATATTTAACCACTTAACCTTCAGGCCATGTAAACACAATCAGGAGGCTGCAACACACCAAGGACAGGCCACATTTACACATCATCACCAATATGTGCACTGACTCTTTATAAGCTCGTGAAGAGCGCATGTATTATATATCGAGAGCACCATATCACTATAAAACCAATCACAATGTTTGTTTACTAGAACTTACGGGTAGAAAACTCCTGCGTCACGTACATACAATTTAATGGCGTGGAGAAAACGGGGGCGAGGAACAACTGAGATAAAGAGAAAATGGTTAAGTCTTGTTGTGTATGGGGGTGCCGGGTAACGATAAAGAGTGGAGAAGGGTTCGGGTTTTTCAGATTTCCATCTGCGAAGAGCAAACATGCTGAAAGACAGCTCTGGATTCAGCGTCTGAAAAGGGAGGAGATCCGGGACAGGCCAACTGCTTGTATCAGTCGACCGGCGGTGAGATATCGCTGTTGGGTAGATTTGGTTTATCAAAGACGCTAACACAGTACATAAAATAAGCACAGCAGAAATGTCAGATAGGTCGGACCACCGTGTTTAACTATGATATATATCTTTAAACATTACAGTTACGGCTGAAAATGACAACAGAAATAAACAAGTTTGCCGATATCGCCGCAATTCAAATCAGTCGCCAGTTGTCTACCCGGAAGTGACTGTTGTTGTTAGCGCGACGTCACGGTGATCCGGTCTATTTCGAGGGCACGTTTTGGCAATTTGTGCGCACGTAAAGAGGAAATCGAGGGAAGGAATTGTATCTCCGGCGCACGAATAAACCAAAACGAGGCTCATTTTAACCAGATCGAGGGAACAAATTGTATCTCGTGCGCACGAAAAAAGAAAACGAGAGCTCGAATTGCATATTGTGTGCACGTTACAGTAAATCATGGCCACGGCATGAATTATTTTTCTCCCGGTGGCCACTCACAGGCTCTGTAGAAAAGCCCGTCATCGCAGCACACTCACTTTCTTCTGCTTCAATTGAAAATCTCTCTTCTAGTCTAGCAGCTCTCCGCCTCTCTCTGATGGATATACTGTACTTCATTGTGAGTGTACAAAGTGTGGATACTGAGGTTGTTTAGCCAGAGAGTAATGACCTGTAGGTAGACATGAACAAAGCATTCATCTGGAGTAAGAACGTTCCTTAAGGCTTACACACTGCATAAAATAAATAAAATTCAATATCAGTGAGAGAGGGTCAGGGGGGCCAAGTGGGTAAAGTGACTGAAGTTTAACCAGATGGTCACAGATTCACTCCCCATAACAGCCACATGTCCTGTTTAATGCTCCGTTCACACCGCAGGCCTTCATGCTCAATTCCATATTGCTGCTCATATCTTTTTTTTTTTTTTTTTTTGGATGACTGTTCATATCTGTTCTAGGTCCATATCTGACACCAATATGAACAGACAGTGATGTCAAAAAGACACGTGTGCAGAGTAACAGCTCAGCTCCACCAGATGCGTTTCTGTTCTGTCCGTTCAGATCAGACACACAGTCAGTTACTGCCTGCTCTGCTGGCCGCTCACGGATCTGAAATGGAGCCAAATCAGAGCCACACGTTTGGAAATACGCATGGCTTCTATTTTTGTCGGACTACACAGCAGTCTGTTGTGTATTTGAGCCATATAAATGTATAGAAATGCCAGGATTTTGCTTCGTATAGTCATTTATCACCATGTCAGTAAACAGAATAGAGCATCCATGACAATAAACAAAATCGAGGATACATAAACCAGTGTCACTTAATTAATTTTGTAGATGAGGTTATAGCCACTGACAAGTCTTCTATTTGGCTACAGTAGGCCTACATTCTCAAAAAGAGAATTATGTGTTTAACAACCGGATGCATGACAGCTAAAAAAAAACTGATAGCAACGAACTGGAAGGACGCAGATCAGCTGAAAGAGGGACTGTGACTTCAAACTTTCCTAGAGACGATCTCCATGGAGGGAGCTGCATCTAATCTTTCTGAAGTTTATAATGAGGAACAGCAGTTGTGGAAGGTCATAATGGACATCGTTCGTAAAACATCTACCTTTCCCAGAATCTTGAGACATTCATAAACGGTCCATGTTTCCTTTGTTTACTACTCTATTGGATAGATGGCTTGAACTCTAGACCCTCATCTCACTAAGCTACACATAATCCCTCAAATTTTTTATTTAATTATTTATTTTTATTTAATTTTTCCTTTTTTTCTATTGTTTCTTATATTTTCTTTCACCTTGTACAGGTATCCGTGTTGGTATGTAAGTGAAAGATGCTGTTTCCTTTTTTTTTTTATTATTTGTTGGAAAAACCAATAAAAGTTCAAGTACAAAAAAAAAAAAAAAAAAAAGGGGAATGTATGTGAGTTGCTTATGGAAAAATAACTAGATAATTGTGTTCACTTGCCCATATGTAAAATGTAGATTGGTGCAACACAGCCAGCAGACCGCCGCAGAACAGGAACAGACCTGGAGCTTAGATGCCTGAAGTGCTGCAACAAGTTCAGATACACACATGCTGTGTAGTTTGGGTGTAATACACTGGCATGCTGAACTTGAAACTTTATGAACTGCTCTCGCTCCCTCGCTTCTCCCAAACACATTTTGGTTGCGGTCTCTGCCTCTGAGTTTTGACTGATCTGAGGCATCTCCCTGAATACCAGTCGAGTCGACTAGTTGTTTTCTTTCCATTCTTGTCTTGTTGTCCTCCATGCCAACGCTGACTCAGCCAAGACGTGTGTGCCGAAATGTAAGATTTACCTATTGTCATGGCAACGCTGACAAATTCCAATTTGAGTGTTTAAATACAAATCGTGTATATGTTGCATGCCTCGTGATTTAATTTTATACCACAAATCCATGTGATCCATGTGAGCTTTTTTTCTGTTCACACTGAGTAGAAAACATCAGATCTGAGTCACAGCTGAAGGAAAATTCAGAATTGCCTGCGCTTAGAATTATAAGGTTCTATCTGCCTTCAGGATAGTTCTGAGATATTGAGCTTCAAAGTTTTCAGCATCCATTGAGTTAAATGGAGATGGGTCATGTTGTTTTAGAAATTACAGACTCAAAACTCATTATTTTCAGAAAATAACACCACACATATGTCAACAGGCACTCATAGAATAGGTTCATGCGACTAACTCAGTTTTGACAAAAAGGTCAGATAGAACCTTATAATACCAAGGTCACGATTGAGAGTTTCAGCTGCAGTGTGAACGGAGCCGAACTGTCAGCAGAATGATTAGAACTTTTTTCCATAGTTTATTTCCTGACAACTTTTTTTTTTTTATCTACAACAACAACAACAATCTATCACAACTCTTCTGAAGTGGGGAAACACAATATGCCAAATGTGCGCTTGCTAATTACACAGATCTATGCGCAGAAACATATCCTGACACAGATGCTAGATGAGACATCAGATGCTGACTGAAAACATAATGAAGATGGCGAGGCGTGACCCGGGCCTCGGCGTCTGCTTCCACCTCAGATCTGCACAACTGTGCCGAGCTGAGGCATCCTTTGTTGTTTTTTGTTCTTGTAAATGTATCGTTTGAGATGAATATAGATTGTATTTCTGGCATTCAGCTGATGCTTTTATCCAAAGTGAGTTACAGTGAAAAAACACTTAAACTCCTTAATCACCAACATTACAAGCAAACAACAGCATGGAGATCAAGGGTCAGAGTCGTAGATCAACCAATCTCTTCTTAGAAGGGCGATGTATGATGAAGAGAAATGACAGAATTATTATTTTTTCTTTGTTCGACTTCACACGCAAGTATTTTACAGTAAAAGTAAAAGAGGAAGATATGGGAGAGTGGAAGTGATTCAGGGGGGAAAGGAGGATATGAAATAGTTCTTGAAGAGAGTTTTCGAACAACTTTTGCTAGAAGTACAACTTGTCCGTCTCAACAGACTTGAATAGACATGGTTGATTTTTGTTATGTTTTTCGCTACTGATTCCGTCAGTATGACTGATTCTGTCAAATAATTTAATTCTTGAATCTTACGCAGCAGAACCAAAATAGCACATTGCAACAGAAAACTCTAATATCTCTCAACTGGCCAGTTTCTAGACCTTTCCTTATATGACTTGTGAAAGCTGAAAAGCGATAAAAACTAGATTTTTTTCCCAAACAATTCCTCAGGGGGATAAAGTGAGATCAAGTGTGTCAGTAGTTCAGCAAGCATGCAGTCAAAAGTCAGGATTTCTACAACAGCTACATCTCTAGCAAGCAGATTGATTGATCGATTGGGAAATTTGAATTAATAATGCACGTACAGTTCTTCAGACAGAAGATATCTGAGACAGATATTGTGCGCATCCGTGAATTCTGACCTTTCCCTGACAGAAGACCAGCAGAAACGCTAAAACGTTGCAGAATAAACCACTAAGGCAGCATTAACCCGGGCTGCCACGATCTTTTTATCTATTTAAAAAGCAGACAGCACACGCATGTGGAGGGTTAGCATGTAGTTCTGAACAGCAGAGCGCCTCGGGGATCAAAATGAAAGAGCAACATGCGGCGGGTCACACAGCACATGCATGTTTCCTGAAGCGCTGAATGATGCACAGGCATTGTGGTCAATACAAGCCGCGACCATGTGTTGTCTATGTATACACACACACACACACACACACACACACACACTGGTATGCAACACAACATACACATACACACACACAGAGACCTCCACCCTAACCACCCCTGCCAGAATGAAAACACTGGTGTATTGTGGCTCCTCCAGGCCTTCATTATTCATAGAGCTTTCTGCCAAATGTCACTGATGGAGGATTACCATGTCAGTCAGTCAACCAACTAACCAGTCACTCAACCAGTCAGTCAACCAGTCAGTCAGTCCACAAGTCAAGCAACCAACAAACCAGGCAGTCCACCAGTCAGTAGAATAACCAACCAATCAGCCAGCCAGCTAACCATTCTGCCTACCACCCAGTCAAGAAACCAGTCAGCCGGTCAACTAGTCAATCAGTCAGTCATTATCTATCATCCAACCAGTCCACCAGTCACCCAACCAGTCCACCAGTATGTCGCCAGCCAACCAGCCAGTAATTCACCAACTAGTCTGTCAGTAAGCCATCATCCATCCAACCAGCTTGCAGCTCGCTGTGTTCATCTCTTTTTCTAAGAGTGATGATGAAGGCCGAGAGGTTCAGGATGAGCCGGATCCAAGCCTCTGTGTCAGCAAGCCTCCGCCTGCTGAAGTGTCCTTGAGCAAGACACTGAACCTCTACCAGCTGACCTCTGACCTCCCCGGATAAAGGCAAGTGAAGAGAATTTCCCTACAGGCATCAATAACCTATTGCATTTTTGTGACGTAGGTTCCTGTTGTCTCTATAGTGTGTATGTGTGGTCTGCTCTCCCTCCTTAAATCCCTGTGTATATAGAGCTACAGGGGTGGAAGTAACTAATTACAGTTACTCACGTTAGTGTAACTGAGTATCTTTACTGTGTACCTACCTTTTTGACTATTTTATAAGGTAAAGAAGTATGTTAAAGTAAGTTTGGTAACACTTTCTATGAAGCCAGTGTCTATAATACCTTATAATCATACTTATAACACATTATAATGCCATCATAATGCATTATAAGTATAGTTATAATCATGCATAGACAGTAATAATGTTTTATAACATTATAAACACATTACTTACAATCTGTTATAAAGCTTTTTCATTACCACTTAAATGAAAAAGCTTTATAACAGATTATGAGTAATGTTATAAAACATTATAACTGTCTATGCATGATTATAACTATACTTATAATGCATTATGATGGCATTATAATGTGTTATAAGTATGATTATAATGTATTATAGACACAGGCTTCATAGAATGTAATCGTAAGTTTTTACTGAAGTTTTGTACTTCACTACATTTTAAATCTGATCCATTACAGAGGACAGATTTTGTGTCTCTCCATCAGCAACAGAAACTGGACAGTCATAAATTGGCCAATTATGGAGCCACAATTCACAATGAAAGGCCAGTCAGCAGAGAAGAGAAGAGTAATCTGACTTTCCAGTTAAAATAATCTAGTTTGAACTCTGTCCTCTCTCCTTCTAGAATCACATGGAAAAGATCGCAGCTGACAACGTTCTCTTTTCTAAAGAGGAACTCAGGAACTTTTACTCTGAGGACATTTTAAATTAGCCACTATTTACTATACTTAAATTACAGAAAAAACATATGGGTTCACTCACAATGTGCATCTAAAAGTGTGAGTGTTTGTTGTGTTCTTTTATCTTTCTATTTTACTTGATTTGATTCTTTTAATGCAATGCATTTTGCTTGTTCTTTTATATGAATTTTATATTTTTATCTGTCTTTTATCTGCCTTCTATTGATGTAAAGCACTTTGAGCTGCATGTTGCATATGAAAGGTTCTATACAAATGAAGGTTATTATTATTATTGTTATTATTATTATATCACTTTAGTACATTTTTACACCAGTACTTTTACTTCTACTTAAGTAACATATCAGTAAAGTAACAGTACTTCTTCTTGAGCAGGACACTCTCGTACTCTATCCACCACTGCAGAGCAGTTTTTGCTGAGTGTGTGTGTGTGTGTGTGTGTGTGCGTGTGTGTGTGTGTGTGTGTGTGTATTTTTACATCCTACAAATGGCCTTTAAAAGCGTCTCCAGCAGCCCGGCAGCCGCGCCCCGCCCAGCCGGCTCTCCTGTCTCCTCGTATCGGCACTGAGCCGATGTGAAAAGAGCAGGGTGTGAATGGGAGTTTAATACGATGTGCTAATACAGTTGAATGTCAAGGATGAATGTGTGGCCCGGCGGCCCGCTGGAACAGGAGTTATTGGCTGCGCTCAGAAAGCAGAAGCCCATCGTCTCATAACTCCACAGCGTCTGGGTAAATAGCAGCCCAGGGCCTCGTTCTGCTGCTCCCACATTTACTCTCTCCACCTCTCTCTTTATGTCTCTCGCTCACTATTTTCCTTGCCCTTATTCGCTATCGTTCTCACTTTCCCTGTCTCTCTCAAAATTTCTCCTGCACTTATTCTCATTCTCTCTCGCCCTCTCCCCTCTCTGTCTAAAGCCCTATTCGCATGGGTCAGGTATTATGCGGAGACCTCGTGTAATTAACGAGTTAACCCCCAACCTCTGCTTTTCATCAGACGGTAAAATGAAATTCGCTGAAATCACCGGTGCCCGGGATGCAATTGTATAAGGTCAACAGAGATTTAGTTTGTGCCGAAAATGTATTCAAAACCTCCATTTTTTCATGACAGGAGGAAGATAGGAATCACGTGTGTAGAAAACTAAAAAGAAAGAGAAATGGAGCGCCAGAAACAAATTACAGCTGAAATTACCAAGAGTGCGATTCGCGCCGGATCGCTGATGATCTGCAATTAATACAAATCACTGGAGGTCCCCAGGTGATATCAGTCCTGGGCCAGTAGAGCTTAACTCTGTCTCTTTCTTAATCTCCCATTTTCACTCTGTTTTTCTCTCTATCAGTCTCCCTCTCTTTCTCTGCCTCTGCCTGTCAATCTCTTTCTATTTCTCCTCTTGTTCTCATTCTGTCTATCTCTCCACCTTTCTCTCTCTCTCTCTCTCTCTCTGTCTCTCACTCTTTCCTGTTCTCATTCAGTCTCTTTTCTCTCGCTTCCTCCCCTCTTGTCTTTCTCTCTAGCTGTCAAGTCCAACTGTCAAGTGAATTTTACATTTAACTTTAGAAATGTCCAAAAAAACGAAAATGTGAATTAGGAACATTTCCATCAGCTGCTGTCAGTCAGCTAATGTTGGCCATATTTCATGCTTTCATCCCAAGACGAAATCAAAGGAAAGCATTTTTATTATGTATTCTAATGCAACAAATAATCACCATACCACCCAAATGGAGACTTAAATATATATTTTACATACATTTCAGAACTGTTATGCAGTGAAAGTGAACCAGTGGTGCCAAGCTTATTTGACAAATGCATTTCCATCACAATTTATCACATTTCTTGATTGAAAAACACATTTTCTGCCTCAAGTGAGCGATATTGAGAGAATGTTCTTGAATTTTGACGATTCTATTCAGCTTTTCTGATTTGATACATAAAAAAAAAAGCAGCTGCTCGTCAATTTTTCTCTTCTTCCCTATCTCTTTCTCACACTCTATCTCTTTGTCTTTCTCTCTTGCAGTCTCTCTTTCTCTCTCTCTCTCTCTGGTTCTTACTATCTCTCTCTGTATCTCACTCTCTCTTTCTCTGCCTTTCCCTCCTCTCCTCCTGGGTCGGAGCTGAGGAACGGAACCGCTGAAGATGGACGAGTTTATCCGATGTTATTTCTCCATTTCCTCCTGCTCTCCAGTCTGGATGGGAGTCAGATGATGCAGGTAGAATCTCCCGACCGCTGGGAGTCTGTTTCCTCTGGGGAAAGACCCTTGTTCCCCCCCCCAAGAATACACACGTTTACTTTCTTGTGAAAAGAGAAATATGCAGGAGATTGGTTCTGTGCGAGGGAATCGAGGGACCCGGGTTTGGACTGAATGTTGGCGCTGATGGGAGTTTGGAAAGCATCCGCACTTCCGCTGTTGGATGAAGAAAAACTAGAAACCATGCATTTCTGAGTTTATCCAGTATGTTTTGAAACGGCTTCATAACACCAAGGAGTCGTGGAAATCCCATATCAGACCATGTAATCCCTCAATTTTAGTCAGTTGAAGGTTTTCATACCACAGTGATATTGTTATTAGTAGTAATAGTAGTATTATATTGATATTTTTTTATAGTTTTTCCACTTATTTCATATCGTACATATTCTGCATTCAATGTTATTATTTGTCCCAGTAAGTTCGACTGCTGTTGCTTTGTGCACTCTCATAATGCTGTAAACCACATTTTCTTTTCATTAAGAAATTGTGTTGGAATTTTGATTTGATTTGATGAATAGTAAAATACAGTATAAAAAAACAAACACAATCAATGTATATTTGAGCCCAGAGGATAGCACATGAAAGCATTATTTAAAACACTTATTTCCATTGTGGTCAATTATTTTCCATATATTCCATATATTTATATGTTTATATTTTTAAAAAGGTTTTTAGATGCCTGGCAACAGATGTATTACAGATAGCCAACAGTTCACTGCTTTCAGGGGTCTTCCCCAAAGCCCTGAAAACTGCAGTAATTAAGCCACTTTAAAAAAAAAAAAACTAATCTGATCTAGAACAAAACATGATCTAGAAAAATACCCAGTTAATATGATCAACAGACTCCTCAGTAATATATGTTTTGTAATCGGTGTTTCAGTTGAGAACCTGCTTATTAACTGTAAGATGCACTGGATGAGTGTCAGCTAAATTACTACAATGTTTAAGATAAATGACAAAATCTTCTCACATAGGACAGAGACTTTCTCCACAGCAGGTCTGGGGTTGAAAGTTCACTTCTTGGGGTTCCTTGACATAAAAATGTTTGGGAGCTCCTGATTTTAAAAAAAGCCCCACAGTTACAGTTTTTTGTCTGGAATGGCACTTTTATGATATATTTTCAGCTCATGGCCCCTAGTCACAAAGCAAGGCAGACTCACAAACCCCGTTTCAGGTGTAATTGCTCAGAAAGATAAACTTTGACACAACATGATGGTGTTTACTTTCCCTTTTTCAGGCTAATTTACTTGATTCATTTTTAGGAGAAGCCTTGAGGCTGCAAATATTAATCATTTCACAAGAACAAAGACATTTGTCTGTTCATCCAGTCCTGCTGGAAGGACGCATGCACACATACACTCACAATAACACACATTCACTCAAACACACAGATAAATACACACAATACACATTCTCTCTCACTCACACACACAAACACAATACATATACCCACACTTGTATGCACTTGCAAATACACACACACATAAACAGATGCAAGCTTGCACACATGTACAAACAGATACTATACACACACACCCTTGCATGCATGTTCAAACACACACACATCCACAAATGTACACACACCTGCACACGTACAAACACGTATATGAACACTTCAATGCATATTCAAACACACACATGCACACAATACCCATACACACACTTGCCTGCTGTGGAGGAAATTACACTATTATACTATTCTATGTCTTTTATTTCTTTAATATCTGTACTGTACTCTCTTTGTGTTATTATGAGAACTCATCTCTGTGTGAAAATTTACAAACTGCTGTTAAATCCTTTATCTCCGGAACCTGGCCATTCTGTTCATCATGTATCCAGCATGATACGTTTCTCAGTTGAATGCTGTCTTTGTCTTCAGTAATTTTCCATTCTCCACCGGTTTGAGGTAAACAAAGGTTCTGACCAGAGATGGCCTTGAGTGTCTGGTTGGAACTGGATTTTGTTATGCACAGATGCACCCTGATCGCATAATGTTTATAAGTATAAGAATGTGTCAGACTTCTCATGACATGGGATATTTCTACTTCTTGGCTATAAGACGGGTCGACAAATCAGAGGTGGGGGCCCTTTGCTGATCACACCTGTTGTGAATGCATCGTGACTTGCTTGCAAGCAATAAAAGACGACAGAAAGACAACTTCTCTTCTCCAAGTCTCTTTTATTACAGAAAACTTCCACCACACCTGCATCTACAAAAACACACAAATTCACACACCTGGACACATGTACAAACAAATACATGTACACTTCCCTGCACGTTCAAAAAATAGACATTCATACGCACTCACAAACTCAAGAAACACACACACACATTACACACACTTGCATGCGTCTACAAATGCAAACACACACACACACACATGCACACACACAGTGACTGTCCCCCTCCCTGTGTGAACTCCCCCAGCCTTTTTATAGCCGTTAGTCTGAAAAGACAATGGAGTCTGCCATGCTGAAAGCTTCTGAACAGAAACAGCAGACTGTAATCTGACTGCTGCACAGAACAATACAGAGAGAGAGAGAGAGAAAGAGAGAGAATGGGAAAAGAGAGGGAGAGAGAATCAGGTGAGTTTAGAAAAGAGGAGAGAAGGGAGTGGACAGAGAGAGGGAATAAACGATGGGGGAGAAATAAGGGGGAGATGTACTAAATGAGAAAGAGAGGAATCACAGAGGGAGAGAGAATGAGAAAGAGGAGGAGAGGAAGAAAGAGACAAAGGAAGGAGGAAAATGAGAGTCAGGTGGACAGAAAGAACGCGAGAACAAGAGTTAGAAAATTGAGAGAGGGAGGAATTAAATGAGAGAGAAAGAATGAGGGGAGGATGAGCAAAAGAATGCAGGAGAGTGAGAGAAAGAGATAGGAGAAATAAGGAGAAGTAAATGAGAAGGAAAGGGGGAGATGGCAGAGGAAGAGAGAGAATGGAAAAGGAGTTATAGGAGAAGAGTGGAGAAGAAAATGAGAGAAAGAGGCAGAGAGGAGAATGGGAATAAAAGATAGGTGAAAATGTCAGAAGGAGAAAAAGGAGAGGGAAACAATGAGAGAATGAAAGAGGGAGAGAGGGTGAAGGGGGTAAAAGAAATGGCAGAGCAGAAAGAGAGAATGATATAGATAGGGAGAGTGAATAAAAAGAAAGGAGAAGAGAAGGAGGTGGGCAAAAAGAAAGAGAGGAAGAGGGAGAAGAGAGGGACGGAGAAGGGTGCTGGCATAGGGAGTAAAAGCTAGGTGGAAAAGAGAGAGAAGTAAATTAGGAGAGAGATGAATGGGGGGCAGAAAGAGAAAGAGAGAGAGAAAGAGAGAGAGAGAGAGAGAGAGATAGAGAGAGGTGCATGATGGGATTTAACCTGGCATGGTTCACCCTGGTTTAAGTGTGGGGTTGGTGGTTCACTTCCCTGTGTAGCTCAGTGGTTTTGGCAGGGAGTTAAAGTAATAAAGTAATATTCTGCAACATTTTCATATAAATAAATGTCCGTTTCATTTGGAATAAACAGAAGAAGAAGAAGAAGGACACCAAAGATGTTGCGAAAATCAAAAAAAGACAAAGAACTCACAGATTTCCACTTGAACTCTTGAACAGGGTTTGGGTTTCTCCCCCACTCACTAACACCAAGGAAATGGAGCACATTACACCGGTCCTCAAGTCACTGCACTGGCTTCCTGTGTGTCAAAGGCAGTGTTGGGGGTAACGTCCTACAACAGTAACGCGTTACAGGTAATATATTACTTTTAGCAGTAACGAAGTAATATAACGCGTTACTAATAGGATTTCGTTAATATTATTACAGTTACTATGTCAAGTAACACGTTACCACCCGAAACACACCGCGCACCGGACCGCCACCGCCACCGGCAGAAAGTCAAACCAAACCAGGAAGAAAACAGATGGATAAGATAAGTACTATGATAGTACTAAGATGGAAGACAAGACTGTAACTGCTGGACCCTCTGCAAAGCAAAAACAGAACCCTTTAACAGAAGAGGCTAAGAGGCTAAGAACAGTTAAGAGGGAGAGGGAGAGGGCAGCGTGAGACCCGGAGCGCCCGGTAGCCATCGGCTTGAAGTTCCCGTTCCCCGCCCCCCCCCCCCCCCGCGACACGGCAGACCGGAGACTCCGGTCACCGAATCCCGGGAGCCCGACGGACCCATCGGCGCACGGGGTCAGACCGACCAGAGTTAACCGCGACCGGGCGTTCACTCATCAGAGAGCTAGATGGGAGCTGAAGAGGTTTCAGACCGACACAGAGCTGCTTTCTTTCTCCTAGTACACATGTAAGTGAAATACCAATAAGGCTCTCAAATTGTGTTACTGAAGCTTTTAACTGGCGGTGTCGTACTTACTCTACACAGACAGTAATATTGTAAAGTAACTTATTAATTCAAATGAAAGTAACTAGTAATATGTAATATATTACATTTTGAAAGTAACTTGCCCAACACTGGTCAAAGGATAGACTTTAAAATCCTATTACCAGTCTATAAAGCACTAAGTGGTCTCGGGCCCAAATACATTTCTGATTTGCTTGTCCATTATGAAGCACCCAGACCCCTCAGGTCATCTGGGACAGGTTTACTCAGTGTTCCCAGGATCAAAACCAAGCAAGGTGAAACAGCTTTTAGTTTCTATGCTCCCCACCTGTGGAACAAGCTTCCTGAATACCTGAGGTCTGCTAAAGCTCATTTAAATCAGGGCGTAAAACATTATTGTTTACTGCGGCTGTCCAATAAATTAAATACGTAACTTATTTTTAATCTTTAACTATTTATTTGCTTGTTTTTGTTTTTATTGTCTTTTAAATGCACTTTTAATGTCTTTTTGTCTTCTTGCTTTTAATGTCCTTTAAATGCAATCTTAATGTCATCTTAATGTCCTATTTTCAATGTATTTCTAAGTCCTTGTAAAGCACTTTGAATTGCCTTGTGTCTGAATGGTGCTATATAAATAAAATTGCCTTGCCTTTCCTTGCCCACTGGGTCCCTGTAAAAAAAAAAAAAATGGATGCAATCAAGTCACTGTACAGGTGCTTGGGTTAAAAGCGTCCACCAAACAGCATATTTTAGCATTCCAGCCATCCCAACCTGAGTCCCATCTTCCCGCAACCTTCTGCTATTGAAAAAAAAAAAAAGCTATCCATTCTCCCAGCCTCTGTCACACTCTTTAACACTCCTCAGCATTCATTAATAATGCTTTCTGCCTCGATTCCCCCACCAGCCGAAGCTCAAGTGTATTTCCCAGGAATAATCACCGAGTTTTCTAATTCTTCCAGGTGGTTGTCGGGTATTGGAATATATTTTGGTGACGATATCTCTAATTGTTTTCCAATTTTACCCAGTGTAAATCATCAGATGTTATTGCTTCATGCACCGTAACTGTTCATATACAGTATATTGGAAGTAATCAGGCACGTGCAGGGGGGGGGGCTATGGCTGCCTATTTTCCCATAATTGAACAAAACGCCCCTTCCGATCTAAATTTATTATTTTATTTTAGGCATTTTCCGAATAGTTAATAAATTGTGGCGATAGGAGTGAAAGTATTTGAGCAACTGCAAAAGACACAACTGCAACTGAAACTTGGACCAAATTGACTATTACTAGCTAGTTTGATGCTGCTGCCAATATTGACTTTCTCAGCCCAGTAGCCCAGATTCTCTCGTTTGCTAACATTATTTTTTCATTTTACATATTATATAGTGAGTGGCTGCAAGACGCCCTCGAAAGCAAGAAGGGCGAAAGTAAAAGAGAAAGTAAAGCAGAAGGCAGCTGGAGGGACTCAAGACAACAGGGGAGTCAGACTGACTTACCTTCATCAAGCAAGGAAAAAAATAGATTTAGTGACTTTATCTTAAAATCTATCCAATGAAGATTGTTACATCAGAGTCTTCAGAGAGATGAGGGGGAGAAAGAAGAGGACAGTGAGACAGAAAAACAAGAGATGGAAGCAAATATAACAGATGAGTAAAGGGATATAACAACACCACATTGCTGCACTCCTAAAACACAGAGACTGTTTGACCCTGAAGAACTCTCTGCACGTCCCTGGGAGTAATTGACAGTCAGAAACACGTTCTTTCTCTTTCTCTCCCCCCTTTCTCCTTTTGTATGACTCTGGCTTTCCCTCCCTCTTTTCTCCTCCTTTATCTTTCTCTCTCCCTTTTTCCTTCCATCTCTCTTTCCTCCCTCGATCCCTCTCCCTGTTTCCCCTCCTCCTCTCTCCTCTCTCTCTTCTCTGGCACGGTGTGTGAAAGTTTTCAGATGCTTGCTAATGCTGTGCGGGTTGTGTTGGGGCGATTGCACATTTGGTGTTGTAGTGATAAGCGGCTCTCGTTAATCACAGGGTTGACACCGACGCATGAAGTGCTGACATGTTGGCCCATGTGGCGAAAGCAATTAGGCTGAGAACTGTAATTAGGCAGCAAGTGGGAGAAGAGGTTCGATCCAGGCAGGATCCAAACTCAAAATCCCCTTCGCTGAAAACTTCAGCTCTGGGGGTGTCGAACAAACCGCCGGCCGCCCCCGAAGGCTTGAATCACTCCAACTTTTGGCCGGTGGCATTTCAAGTGTGGGTGATATTTTATTTTACAATTAACCTGTGCATTACACTATGGTAAAGTATTGCAAGTAGACAGTTCTGATAATCTCCCTATACTAGATGCACAAATCTACAAATGCATGGAGAGCGTATCCCAGGGTTGTTCCCAGGGTCCTGTGTTCCCCAGTTCAATATTCTAATAACACACATTAACCCTCCTATTGTGTTCGGGTCACATTTGACCCGTTTCAAGTTAAAATATTTCATAAATATTATCCAGTTTTTTTTTTTATTGGAACATGGCTTCAAAACAGCTATATAAACACAACCAAACCAATGGTTATCATTTTATTTGATTTTGAAGGTCTCTAACCCTAACCCTAGAACTAGGGAACATAGGACCCTTTGTCATGTTCCCATTATGTGCCATATAAATCTGGGGAACATAGGAATGACTCCAATGTGGGAACACACTGTTGCATGCATTTGAAGCACTATATTTCTGTATTTGAGTTGATATATTTTTAATTTATAAGCACTAAAACCATGCTACTCTCTCAGTGCTTTCAGGAACACCAAACAGTACCTCCTTTCCATTGAAAATAGTGGAAAAATAAGGTAACACAGACTAAGTCAACACTTGAAACATTAGAAGATTATAAGTATTTGTAATGTCACTTGCAGTTTACATCGCCTCTTCCCTTGTGGTAAATGTTTCATGTCCTAAACAGTAAGTCACAGCATTCGAAAATGCTTTGTAAAACGTCAAAAATACATGGACAACAAAGGAAAAACATGAACCATTTTTTCTCCATTCCATTTGTTACAGGTACAGTGTTTTTTTTAGGGATGCTGAAATGCGAGTTGAGTTGAACAGTGAGAGAGAGAGAGAGCAAGGGACAAATCATACTTTGTCAACTCAACAGTCTCTGAGAGGAAGGACACAGAGAGAGCAGCTTTTATTCAGCACCAGACAATAAACAAACCACAACATAAAGCACACAGCACCTGCGCCTGTCTAAATTGTTGTTCCATCTTTTTGGGGAAGAGTCCATGACTCTCCACCGCCTCTCCAGCTGCTCCTTCCCAGGCTCAGTGTGGCGTCCGTGACTGTGGCTCAGTTCAGGGGGAGATAACAGAGAAGGTTAATTAGGAGCAAACCAACCTCGTTACCATGATGAGCCGATCCCAGCTGTCTCTACCTGCTGACCAACGCTCTGCCACGCCCCCACTCACACCTGATGCATATGCCATTAAGTTCATCCAAAGTGCCTTATGCCGGGTTCAGATTACAGGAGTTTTTCGCCGATTTATCCCCGATTTGCTCCTCCCGACAATCAGAGGAGAAATCTGGACCTGAGTCTTGGTCAGAACCGAAGATCAAATCTGAACCCTCCCGAACCGTTCGAAGATGCATCGGAGCCGCCCCGATAATTTTTAACCTGTCTGATATTTGCGAGTATCTGCACGGCGACGTCACTTCATTATGTCTTTCAACATTGGACAATACAACTTCAACTTCCCGGCCGGGACAGCTGACGGTATTGCCTAGCAACGGTAAACCTTTTAGCACTTTTAGCACTAGGCTAGCGATAGCGTACCAACGTTATAACAAACAGATATTAAAACTGACGGTTAAATTCTCACCTCCGGTCCTCAGCCCGCTTTATGTCTGTCTCTCCAACTATTTCCTCATCCAATCTCGTCTGGCCTTTCACTTTTCTTTGTCAAACTGCTGAACAGACCAAAGCAGCTGTTCCGCCTCCATGTCTGTAAACATCTGCCTCCTGCCTCTCCATGGTCACATGAGTTGTCGCAAACAGCAGCTCCGTCGGGCAAGATAATCTTAATAATATCTTGTAGTGTGTGATGCACCATCATGTGTGAGCTTGTTTGCGATTTGAGAGAAGAAAATCGGTTAAGTTTCTCCTGATGTGCTGTGATGCAACCCGATTTCAAAATCAGTTAGGATTTTAAAACTCCTGTAATCTGAGCCCAGCTTTAGACATTTTCTTTTTTTAAATTCCATTCTTTTCCAAACCTTAGTTTCTTGACTGAATTTGAAGATTTTAATTGGTGGTGAAAATTGGTGGTTTTCTTCACAACATCAAATATCACAACATGTTGTAGAGTTTTCTCTAAACTTTTTTCACAATTCCAAACCTTTTCAAGAGTTGGAAATGAGCAAATTCAGTTTCCATACTTTTCCAGATGTTGTGGAAATGTTGACCAATGTTGACTGATGTTGTGCAGGTTGACTAAGTTACCATTCTCAGAGCTTCAACTGAAAAATGAAGAGAAAATGATTTTGGACTTTTCTTGGGCAAATTTTATATAGACATATTGTGTGCATTTTTTGGCATGCATCATTCCCTTGGAGAAACAAATGGTTCAAAAAATAAATTATTCACATTTTGTCATATTTCAGTTGGAGCCAACATGCAGGTGTAGTGATCATGGTGTAGTGATCAGGGAAACCGTCCTTCAACCGACAGATCCAAGTTCAAACCTTCATGACAGCAAACATCCGCCCTGCTGTAGACGCTGACTCCCTACCAGCTGCAGGGCTGCTGGTCTGTAGCTGACCTCTGACCTCCCTGTGGAGGGACGAGAGAGAGAAGATTAATTTGTCCTTGAGTTCAGATAATATAGCATCACAAAATAGAGTGTGTTCTCATCCCTTTTTTGGTTCCAGCTATACTGAGGTCCACACACAGAACTTGAATGGATAGAATGGTCATTCAAATCAATGTCACCACCGGTTGTCTTGTCACCACTAGGTGGAGCTTTTTTACAAGTTACTTCTGTCTTTTGAAGTGGTTCTAGTTGAGTTAACCTAGCTCAGTTTCAGCCGATGTCTGTTCTCCAGTAACGGTGGCCTAAGCTATGTTAGTTTATGGCATTTAAGGGGTTGTATTACATTAAAAGGAACATGTTTGATGATGCTTACCAGCTAGGTTTGCTAATATGCTAATGTTGACTAGAAGAGCTAGAGAGAGAAGCACAAACTTTGATAAAGCTGCATTAGCCTCGCCGCTAACGTTAGCTTTCAGTTGAGTTTTGATAGTTTGCTAACAGACTCATCTGCACAGTTCTCAAGCAAATGTGACAGACTTTCCAGACTTGCGTTGTCACCATAGCAACCAACCCTTAAAATTCCATAACTGCCATTTTATGGTGCAGGCCTACAAGCCAAATTACCATTGCAAACAGTGGAATGACTGTTCTATCCATTCAGGTTCTGTGGGTCCACACATCCTGGATCTCCCCAGTATCAGCAGTCCATGAAGTGAGACTTCTGTGCGGCTCCTGCCAGCTCCGAGGCCGAGCCGGGTCAGACCTGCTAATGCTGCCTCATTACGTCTTTAGCAGTTAATGAACCGAGTCTGCTGGAGTCGCTGAGTCCGGAAACAAACAAGTGCATGCGTTACATTATGTCACCGGGTTCCAGTAAGAGCCATGCAGCGCTCATCTGCTGCGGTTAAAGCACTGCTCCGCATTTCGTCTTTTTTAAGGGTGAAGTGTGAATGTGTGGACACAGTAGTGTATCTTACTAAAGGGAAGGACTTATGCAGATGCTGCTGTTGTCAAAGTTAAAATTTGAACTGCATGCTTGCTGAACTGGCTCTGTCCCCAAGAGGAATTGTTTGGGATAATCCGATGGTTTTCTCTCTTTTCAGCTGTGGGAAGGTACAAGGAATTGTCTGTTCATTCTCTGTTAAAAATGATGGATTTGGTTCTACTCTAACATTCAGAAGAACTAGCATTTAGACTCCTGCAATGGCTTCCGCTGTAGGTTGATCATAAGCTCACATATACTATCAGCGAATTCATATATCAACTTAAGTAACAGCACATTCCAGCACAGCCTTTAACAATTTAGCATAACATTTTGAGCTCCTCAAAAGTTCAAAGACAAAAGCTTCCACACACTGTCTCCACTGCAGGTTTCACATTTATTGTGACAAAAACAAAGCGTTCACACTGCCAGCTCTTTTGTATCAGTGATCCAATGTACTGTAGCTCAGTGGGTTCAGCAAGGCAAAATTGAACATGTGGCCACATACACATGTGTATACTCACTGTGGTTCAGTATCTTTGGACACATGAAGATGCAAACAGAAGAATAGTAAATGGAGAGCCTTTTCCACACTGTCATCCATTGCTGGTGTGAAGTATTCAGCTAGGTTGGAGCAGTTTGGCAAGTGTGCTCTTGTACGTACAAACAAGTCATATTTCTGTTTTTTTCAGATTGTATACTGTCAGTTTAAAGTCCCCATGAATGAACTCCCATTACTTTTACTTCCAGATACTTACAGTATCTTTAATGTTGCCCTTATGCAGCACTAGTAGGTGTAAATATAAATTCCAACCAATAAAACCATCAGATTTTTGAACAATCCCATCAAATAAAACTGCCTTTCTCTCCCTGACTGATATTCCATTGGTTTACACTTTTGAATGATCCCACACTGTTATGTCCTGCCCAAACATCCTGTTTACACAGGAAATACATCAAATCAAGGAAGTAAAGATGCTGTTTCATGGGGTCTGTAAGTGTCTGTAAGTCTGTAAGGTGCTGAAAATGTATACATTCTTGTTACTGTGAGGTGATTTAAATCCAAGAATCCACCAAATGGCAGAAGTTGTATTGAGGCACTTGAGTCCTTCAGTTAGTGAAGCTCCCTGTCCTCAGTCTGTCCTCTGTGTGGATTAAGGATCAGGGCTTTAAGACACACTGCCGCCTGGAGTGTGTGTGTGTGTGTTTGTTTGTTTTGTCCAGCCTCGTCCTCTGAACCGTGGACAACACAACAACTGCTTCTCCTCACAGAGAGCTGCTGCTTTCATCCCCGACTGATCCTGCTGTACACAGTACAAACTGTCCTTACTGTGTTTCTTTCTTTCTTTCTTTCTTTCTTTCTATTTCCCTCACTTGCAGTTTAAGAGATTGTGTGTGTGTGTATGTGTGTTTGTGTGTGTGTGTGTGTGTGTGCATGTGTTCCTATGGATTGGATTATTTGAAAGGTAAAATAAATACATGCGCATTTCGCACCAGATGAAGCCAGCACATACATTTAAATAACAATCGAGGATAAAAACACAGTAAAGTCAACAACTTAATTCCACTGTGGTCCTATTACAAACAATACATAAACAATGCATACATTACATAACAATGCATATATTAGAGATATGTTGTTTTGATTCTGTGGTTTTTATTGACGCTGCAGACCATTCCAAGTAACATCTCCAGAGTAAGCAAAAGTGCTTTTTCCTATCAATGTCCTAAAACTATGGGTTATCACATCAGTGTCACTGGCTCTGGTCCTATAATTATGGGAGTCACTGACTCATGTGAAGTAGCCTCTAAAATACTTGGACGCAGTGTCAAAAATGACACAGTGAACCAGACTCAACTTCAACATGGCCACTCTATCCTCTACAGTGAGCCATCCAAGCTCTTTAATATGTTGGGTCAGGTGGGTGCATAAGGGGAGTTTCAGTTCCACTCTGATAAGCTTGTTCTGGGCTGTTTGTAATCTATTGCATGGATTTTTAGAGATATACAGTACTATGCAAAAGTCTTAGGCACCCTAGATTTTTTATCAGTTTTATCAGTTTTGTCTTAGATATTTATTTATTTGTTTTCTGCATTAGTGTGTCAGACTGTTCTTTCTAGTAATTTTTTATATTTAGAAACTTTTCATTTCATTATTTTTGAAAACATCTTCGCTTTACGGATGTTTTTTTTACACGTGCCTAAGACTTTTGCACAGTACTGTATGTGTACATGTGTGTGTCAATACAGCAGTGTGTGTTGTACCATGACCATCAGTTGGTGATCTTAATAAGGCAAACAACCACTAATATACAAAAAATTCAGTTATGTTTTCACAAAAAAAAAACATTCATTCTCACTTTCTTTCCCCTTAAAACATCATACCCTCATAATTTACATCAGTGTGATAATACTTAATAATAATGTTAACTATGAATTTAAGTCATAAAGATTTACATCAGCCTTAAAAGATGGTAAACTCAAATTAAAAAAGTGAGTTTAGGTGGGTTTACTCTCCACTACGCCCCTAATAATTGAATAATATTGAATAATATTTCTTCCCAGAAAAAATTGGCGAGACTTCACCGGACCTGACCAGAAGCCCCCGACCTATTGACTGAAAAAAACTATTCTATTTTATTCTATTCTGTTCTGGGAAACAGAATAGCAAATTATCAAATAATTACCTCGTAAATAACACTATTTAGTCTGATTGTAAAACAAAGGGTGTTTCTCCTCTGTTTTCATTCTGTTCTATTCAATGTAATTCTATTGAAATTCTATTGCAATCAGGCTCTATTCTGGTTCTATTTGATTCTGTTTTGCCTTGCCCTGTTCTGTTCTAGTTCAGTTCTATACTAGTTCTGTTTTGGTTGTTTTCTATTAGTTTCTCTTCTAATCTGAGTCTCTTCTGCTCTGGTCATTTTCTGTTCAGATTCTATTCTACTCTGGTTCTCTTCTATTCTGACTGTATAGTGACAGAAGAGCTCTCGTCACTTCTGCCTCACTTAAAGCTTCAAAATAAAATCATTCAAAACAAACAGACCAGCATGTTTCTGTGTTTCTTCTTCTTCGCTTGTTGATGTTGGCCGAAGACGCTCAGTTTGTTTGTTCAGCAGCAAACCTGATCATCTGCTGTTCATGTGGATGGAGGAGGTCAGAGGGCAGAAGTGGGGATCTGCTGGAGCCTTCCAACACACACACACACACACACACACACACACACACACACACACACACACACACACACACACACACTCAGTCACACACAGTCACATACACACAATATAATAAAAAAAGAACCAGAGAAGAGACCAGACAAGAAACAGACTAGACTAGAATAGACTACAATATAATAGTTGTACACACACTCACACACACACACACACACATAGTCTCTCACACACACACACATTCATATTAACATTCCTAGACACACACACATTCACATGGGCACACACACAAAAGAATAGCACCAGACAAGAAGAGAAACAGACTAGAACAGAAGTGAAAATCTGACAAGAGAAGACACAGTTATTGTACCCTTTTGTATAAACACACAAACACACACACACACACACACATTCATATTCACAGTCACATATTCATATTCACAGTCATACACACACATACATGTTTGCATGCATATACGTAAGGGATAATGCCCGACGAGGTGTCCATTATCAGGAATTAATGGACGACGGGGAGTCCATTAATTCCTGATTATGGATTCCTCGAAGGGCATTATCCCGCTTATACCATGGTCACTTGCCAAAGAAAAAAAATTAAGACCATTAATTTATATTTTCATGCATTTTGTAATCAAAATCTAAAGTTTTTCACAAGCCATAACTCAGTTTCCCTGGTAACACCTGAGGGTTTGACTAATACCTGGAACAATCATTACCGTCCCATAAGGTTCTTTTGCAATGGAAACGTTGTTCACTCCTCCAGTAAATAGGACGAACCTTAGATAGGACTTGTCAGTGGGAGATATTTCTAGTCCGCTCAGCTCATAGAACCCTTTGGCTCAGCTAGGAGCAAGAAAGCTAACGTTATGCTAGCAACATTCAAAGTCAATAACGTAACAGTAAATATAATTTGACAGTATGTTTAACAACAAGACTAGCTAGCTAGCCAGCCATGTCATTGTCCCCAAATCAATATCAAGATTTTCACGAACAAATGAGATCGGCCATGTGTCTGTCGGCCGCAGCCTGAAGTAGTGAGTTGAACAGCGAATGGGATGTGAGATGATGTACTTCCTGCAGCTTGTGTGTTACAGTCGCCATGCTGTGGCGTTCAGAGGATGAGGCTGTTGCCATGGTTACTCATTTTAGATACAGGCTGATGCTACGTAGCCAGCGCATTAATTTAGAACGGTGAACAAACAGTTTCACTGGAACTACTTAGTAGGTGTCCATTATCAGGAAATAATGGACACCCTGCAGCCAATAAGAATCGAGTATTCACCCAGACCATGGTATAAACACACATACACACACACACACACACACACTCAAACACATAATAGAATAGAACCAGACTAAAAGAAAAACAGACAAGATAAATTATTAGAAGAGAATACAATAGGAAGTTATTGAACACACACACACACACACACACACACACACACACTGTTGACATTCATGCAATGAACACACACATGCATGTTCACACACATTCAGGATGCACTCATACATTCACACACATTCATGCACATGCAATATGCACTGATGACCTCACACACATCCATGCATACACACACACGCACATGCACACACACACACACACACACACACACACACACAGACACACACACACACACACTCCATGTCCACTCCTGTAAGCCCTGTGAGACAGTGCAGAGGGACAGATTGCGGTCATCTGCATTCATCATGATCAGCATTACTTCTGAACCCGGATTCTTTCCCATGATTCAGTGGGCCATTTGGTAACGTTGCTAGAAAACACACACACAGCGGGCAAAACATCAGAAACGCCCCGCTAATATTTAGCTATGACCCAATTTGTACAACGACGAGGTCTCAGCTGTTTCCCTGAAACTATCCTCAATCCCATTTCTGAGGAACTCACTGGCTTCACCTTATTAGGGGAAAACTATCATACCGGATTAAATATGGACATCTGAAATCTTTTATCTGATAGAGAGCAATGACATCCTGTCATTATTCTGATTATGATTATTCAATTCAATACAACTTTATTTATCCCACATGGGGGAATTTAAAGGGAAACAATTAAAAGGTAGAAACAAGCATTAAATACATGACAGAATAAACATATCACATAAAAAAAGTAGATAAGAAAGGACAGGTTACCAGATTGGTAACCAGATATGATGTATAGTATGTAGTAGTATATGATGTAGAGTATGTATATGATGTAGTAAATGATGTATATGATGTGTGTATATAATGTAGTATGTATATGCGATGTAGTATGGTATATAACATGTATATGATGGTATGTAAAGCCCTTTGAGAGTTGCTTGTGATAAAGGGCTTTATAAATAAGACTATACTAGACCAGTGATTCTCAACCTTTTTCATATCAAGGACCCCTAATTTTGTCCACATTAGAACCACAGACCCCCATTTGATGAGATTTTGTCCCAAATCTGAGCATATTTTTATTGCTAGATATGATTCTGTCCAGAATTCCATGACTGTCTGTATTGTAGGTGGAGAGATAACAGTGCAACTATGACCAAAACAGTCATTCTTCTACATTCTCTAATTGTGTTAACTTCATGTAAATGAAATAATGTTGAAGTTTAACAATTCATCAATTTGATGGGGACCCCCTGGAATCCCCTCAAGGACCCCTGGTGGTCCCCGGACCCCACGTTGAGAACCACTGGACTAGACTATACTGTCTTGAAACTCCACTGGGTTTGAAGTTTTTGTTCCAAAACTGGACAAAAAGCTGGAAAGTGAGTTTTGAAATCCAGAAATCTCAGCAGCTGTCCAAGCAATTGTTGAGTCTTCAGTATTGACCAGCAACCCCATCAACCCCCAAAGACATAGTATGGTCGTTTTGTGCTATGAGGCAGTGAAAATGTTGCTTATTGCCACATTAAATTGTGAACTATGGTGCTTCCAATATAACTTATAGACAATAAAATAAGTAGCCAACAAGTCTCCAAGTCAGAATCATCCTCTACATTGCAGCACTTAGGCTATATTGGTAGGAAATGCATGTGACATCTTGGAAATACTATGTTGAATTTGTTTCATTTGCCAATCCACATCCAGACTCACTGAATAGCTGTATATACAGTGATAACCATGTAGGAGTCTTTATGCTTTATACTTTATGCATTTATCTGCATCTATCCTGCTTCAGTACTGGAGATAATTTTTTATTACCTCCGCCAAGGAGGTTATGTTTTCGGTGCCGTTTGTTTGTTTGTCTGTTAGCAGGATTATGGAAAAACTACTGGCCCGTTTTCATGAAACTTCGTGGAAGGGTGTAGCATGGGCCAAGGAAGAACCCATTACATTTTGGAGCGGATCCGGATCCGACTCATGAACAAGCAATAATAGCACAAGCCTTGGCGGAGGTCTGCGCTCTCCGAGTGCCCTTCTAGTTAAACATCATATAATAGAACCAAATTAGTATACAGTAACACTAAACTCTCAGTCAACTGGTTACCAAACATTTCTTTGTGTCTTCCTACAGCCGAAAAGTTTCCCAAAACTTTTCCCAAGTTTTCCTGGGAATGGAGCCAAAGTGCAGCAGCAGCTCTGCAGTAAAAAGTTGAACTTCCACAGCAGCGTCTTCTGTATCTCCACTGCCACAAAGCGTTTCCTCTGTATTTTATCATAATCTTCACAGCAAATGGATGAAGCTCATTGCACCATGATTTTACACACACACACACACACGCACACACACACACACACACACACACACACACACCGTTGTTTCCTCTCCCATGAGGGAAGTGGAGAAGGAAATGAGGATGCCAATGTTTGTTTTCAAGCAATTTTTCTTTATTGAAACAGCAGGAGAAATGAGAGGAATACAGAGGAGCTGATAAACAGTTCCACTAAGCAGGGAACTGAGGAGGTACTGCAGTGTATTACAGCATCCAAATAATATGAATACTACTACTACTAGTAACAAGAAGAAGAAGAACAATAACAGCTAACTTAGTGCTAGTTATGCTTGTCAGTTGTGAATGTCTTGGAAAATATTCAGTCTAGATTACTATAAAGCCAAGACAGCCAACTGGTGACCGGCTACAGTTTATGGCAACCAAGCTAAACACTTACAAACAAAACCACACAAAACACGCTACGCTATGCTAATGTTACATCCTCAACCAAGTATTTGGACCACTTATAATGAGGAAGTCCAACAAACAATATGCAAAAATTAAGTCAAACAATGTAAAGTTACAAAATAACACAACAGCCAAATGCTTCAACGAGCAATTTGAATTATTGAGAAATCTGAAATGGAAAAGATAGATAGATAGATAGATAGATAGATAGATAGATAGATAGATAGATAGATAGATTTGAGAGCCGTTTTCAGCCGTTTCAGTTCATCATTCATCATCAGATTCTCATGTGTGCTGATGTGCTGATGTTTCTGATCGCTGAACTCAACAAAAGTTACGATATCATTGGACAGTCAACATTGGGGCAAACAAAATTTTGCATAGGGCCCCTAAAAAGGTAGAAGTTAGGGGGTAAAGGGGATGTGACGCCATTGACAGGCGACCAAATGAAACGGCACCGTTACCTTGAATAAAATTACGGATTTCTCTGGGTTTGAACATTGTTGGAAACATTTGGGATAATGTAAGTACACAACTCAATAAAATATATAACATAGGTCTATTCGTTTTTAGATATTTTAATGTGGAAATGTTACATGTTATACCTTCAAGAGTCATAAAACTATAAAATAAATGAAATAAAGCACCAATATTCATGAGATGTGAAGTAGAACTGCTATTGTCTTCACCAAAAACTACCGTCAAAGTTCTCTTGAGCAAGGCAGTAAACCCCCAGAGTTCAACTCTCCCTCCTTCATGCAGAATATTCATCCCAACACTGCTGCAAGAAAGTTCTCTCTGTCAACTTTGTTTGTTTGTGTAAGTTTGTGCCCATACATATGGATGTGTCTGCATGCATATGTATGGGTGTAGTTAAGCGAATGTTTATGTTCTTATTATGCACATGTGTTTATGAGAGAGAGAGAGAGAGAGTCTGTGTGTGTGTGTGTGTGTGTATGTGTGTGTGTGTGTGTGACGCCCTGGCTGTTAGCATTCTTCTCCTCCATCAGAATGAGTCAGAATGGCTTAGCGTCAGCAGACAGCTGCACACTCAGCAGAACACACGATCCTGCTGACTGTCTCTTCCTCTCCGTCTCTCTGACACTCCCTTCATCTTCCCTTCTGTCTTTTTCTTTCTTTGTTTGTGTGTTTGTTTGCTTGGTCTTTCTTTCTTTCTTTCTTTCTTCATTTCTTTCTATTTCATTTCTGTGTTTGATTGTTGAGTCCATTTAGAAGTCCATTGAGACGTGCTTGTGATGAAGGGTGTAGAAATAAATGGACTTGAACTTAATTTTTTCTAACTATGAATCTCTAATTTTGTCATTTTCTCTTTCCTTCCTCATTGTATCTCCTTTTACTATTTCTTGTCCTTGTTCTTGTCCTTTTTTATGCCGTTTTATAAAGCACTTTGAAAAATCTGCTTTTAGAAAATGTAAAAATAGAAAGATAAAAGAACACAACAAATACTCCCACTTTTAGATGCACATCGTGAGTGAACCCATATGTTTTTCTGTAATTTTCGTAAGTAGTCGTATAAGTAGCAGTAGCAGCTGTATTGTTGTTGTTGTTGTTATTTTTAGCATCGATAAACACAGTTTCCCATCAGCTCGTCTTCTGTCGTCCTAACATGAGCTGACAGCTGTCAGGAGGAAAAGGCAGAGACACTGACCTGACGATGTCACTTCCTCTGTCCTGACAATGTCACTTCCCCTCTGGGGAGAGATGGCTCACGCAGTACGGTGGCCCCGGAGGGACAGAAGACACCCAGCCCCGTCTCGCACCGCGCGGCAGGAAGTAGCTCAATGTCAGACGCTGAATAACCTCAGCGCGGGAAATGGAAATACAGCATAGTGAGGAGAAACTGATGATCTTTCTTGCTGATATGGACCTATGTGTGTCTGAAATAAAGTCGAATTGAATTGAATTGATCTCATCAAACAGACTGACCAGGTGAATCCAGGCCAAAGCTATGATACCGTTTTGATTTTGATTGTGACATGGATTTTTTGGTTTTCAGTATACGTTTTGTGTCCTTTGTGACGTGTGTGAGGTAATATCTAAGTACGATTCCAAAACAAAAGGATGCAGGACGGAGGATGGATAAAGACCACGGAATGGAGGATGCATCGGACAGAGGGGAAGCTGCTCCACAGATTAGTTCCTCCCTCTATGATTAATTCCATGTTCATGTCGTATCAGATTTACTGTAAATACAAGCTGCCAAGTGGGGAAAAAATGTTGGGAATGTTTTGAAGGCACCAGTATCTCTCACTTGGGCTCACTCACTGTAGAGGTGTGTCCACACAGGCAGAAAACATGGCAGCAAATTTACCAATGCAGTCCAAATCAAAATGAGCAAGTTTTATTCACACTTAATACAATCAACTCTACTTAGCCATATCTGCTGCAGTTGGTTTAGGGTTGATTTTAAAGGCAAGGCAAGCAAAGTTTATTTATATAGCACATTTCATACTAGAGCTGCAACGATTAATCGATTAATCGATTAGTTGTCAACTATTAAGTTAATCGCCAACTATTTTTATAATCGATTAATCGGTTCGATTCCAGCTTTCTTTACTCCTCTATGACAGTAAACTGAATATTTTTGGGTTGTGGACAAAACAAGACATTTGAGGACGTCATCTTGGGCTTTGGGAAACACTGATCCACATTTTTCACCATTTTCTGACATTTTATAGACCAAACAACTAATCGATTAATCGCGAAAATAATCGACAGATTAATCGACAATGAAAATAATCGTTAGTTGCAGCCCTATTTCATACACATTGGCAATTCAAAGTGCTGTACATCAGTAAAATTAAAATAAAGACATAAAAGACATTAAAAGTGAAAGTGCATTAAAATCACATTTAAAGGACAGTGCATATAAAAAAAGAATTAAAATGCATAAAAAGAGAATAAAGATCAAGTTGCATAGGCAGTGCAGAATAAAAAAGTTTTGAGCCTGATTTTAAAAGTGTTGAAAGTTGGGGCATTTCTGAGTTCTTCTGGGAGTTTGTTCCAGCTCTATGTGGCATAATAACTAAACGCTGCCTCACCAGGCTTAGTTTGAACAATAGAGGGTTCATATGGTGAGAACAAGTCAGAGATGTATTTTGGTCCTAAACCAATGAGAGATTTGTAGTATTTGTAGTATTTTAAAGTCAAGTCTTTGACCAACTGGAAGCCAGTGCAGAGTCAAACATTAGCAACAACTGACCTTACCATCGCCATCTTGGATGTTGGCATTCCAAAAAGTGAACGCTTCCAAGCTGAAGCAACAAGATGTCATCCTGTTCTTCTGCTTCTTCCTATATGATGGAAAGCTGTGCTAATGAGTGAGATCAGCTGCTGTACTGTTTGGTTGGAATGAAAACCTGCAGACTGATCTATGGTACAAGACTGGACACCACTGGCTTGGCATTAACATTGATTATTATTATGATTATTATTATTGTTGTACATTTTTGCAAACTTCTTCACTTCTTGTCAGTGTTTTTAGCCGCAGCCTGAACTTCTGATGGAGCTCGCTGTGGAGAAGCAGACAGATCTCACTTCATTTCACTCTGACTCTGCAGTCTGAAGCGGTTTCAAAGAGAGGGGGACTTCCTTCCTCCGGCCGCACTATTTTATTCAATTGCTCTGCTCCTCCGCTCTCATTATACAGCACATTACCTCCACCCTGCCCACATTTCTCGGCCAAAAATAAGAGGGGAAAGAGAGAAGAATGGATTTCGGCACGGATCGGTTTCCACCTGCACCGGGAGGTTTGAGTCTCCTCTCAGTTGAGGATCTGGACAGTGAGGTTCTGCGGTTTTGGCTCGCAGGCTGTGTTTCTGCAGCAGAATGAGCGGGAAGTTTTTCTTTTTGTAATTTTATACTTGGGAGGTGAGGGAATCCAGGGAGGAACTGCAGAGGCACAGCGAGCTGAAGGAAGCAGAGGGGTCAGGTCAGGTCAGGTCAGATTTATTTATGGAGGGCTTCTGGTCTGTCACTGGGTGCTTTACAGTGAATGGAGGATGAAACACAGATCAAAACAAGAGGAAGGACAAGTACATCTGATCTCCAACAAATGGGACTCGAGCTTCTGCAGTCCTGAGTACCTGTGTACAGTATGAGTAGATGGGAGAGTACAAGTTCAATACTTTATTGCCATCCCATTTGTTTTGGCAAGCTCACTTAAAGCAATATTCCACTTAGTTTAAACATGGGGGTTATTTGGCACTTGATCGCCATGAAAACCAGAATATAAACTACTCACCAAGATCGGATGCAGCTGGACGAGTTTGTAGCGTTCAGATTTTTACTTCCAATTAATTTGAATGAGGCCACGAAAATAGCCTGAAAACTGACATTTAACACGTTTGTGAACAGATTAAACAACAGATTTTTATAACATAATTGCACTAAATAGAATTTTTATTGATAGATGAGAACATAGTGGAGGGATACATGCCGCCGCTATGTTCTCTTCTATCATCGCTTTTATTCACAATTTTTAGAGCATTTTAGAGCATTTCCCTATCGGCCAGCCATGGTGAAAAAACTGTATGTACTCATGGTGTAATGAGGCAGCGGTTCTCAACATTCTCAGCTTGCTGAAACATGTTTTTTTAGTTGTTAACTGATCTATCTCGGTGTTGTTTGAGATAATAAAACCAGGCATTACCTCCACATATTAGTGCACATGTTGAACTGCCGATGTTGTAGGTGCTAAAATCGACAATTCTCTTTTTTCTGAGGTTGAAAATCGATAAGTTGGTGTTTCGTGGTCGGAAATCTATGTAATCAGATTGATTTGATAGCTGCCCCTCTCCCTCCCCCTCCATTTCATTGCATTTTTCAAACTAGTGGGGAAGGCAGAGAGTGAACAGTTCAGCCAAAGAATCAGAATCAGAATCAGAAATACTTTATATGATCCTGTCCCCTTTTCAGGTTGTTTCATTTGATTATCGGCGGAGGCCTAGAGGCTTAAAACTGTTCAGTATTTCACAAGAAAAAGCAAAATCTGAAAAAAAACAAAAAAAAACAGACATGATAGACCTTGAATACAAGCTTCCACTGAATGGAATATTTTGGGTTTCATAGCAACAACAGCACACCAGAGCACAACCTCTGTCCCTGGGGTGACAGATTGTGGATTTACAGGTTTGTACGGGTGTTTGTTCTAATCAACACAGCTGGTAATAAAATCTTTGTTGTGCAAATGAGGTTGGCTTCACGGGTAAAGTGTTTAGACACTCGCTGATGGGCTAAATAAAGAGCAGGTAAACTCACAGGCCGACCGAGGCCAAACGTTGTCCGCCTGAGCTGCTGCTGTCGAAGTTTAAAAGGTAGTATTTTTTTCCCCATGGCTGCCCCTGAGACACGGTGCAGCCAGGTGTTTAGCGGCGCAGCAAGACGTATGGTTTTAATAAGGACTTAATTATGCAGGGTCGATGTTTAGCGCACAGATCCAAGAGGATTGTCTGTCCGCAGGGAGGAGGGGAGACAGATGTGAAGCAGTCAATTAACCAACACTAATTGGCGCTCCTACTCAAAGACATTGCCATTGTAGAAGTGTCACTTTTTATTGCGTGAACTGCTGCTGCACTTTGGCTCCAAACCCACGAGGCAACGCTTGGAAAAATGAAGTTTCACTCTCTGTTTGCTCATTGGAAGATACAGGAATTGATATTTCCAACCAGTTCCTCTTGAGGATGGAGTCAGAAGTGCATCTTCCACAACTGTTATTTCTGTACAGTGATGGCAGGATCTTGCTTACCTCCGCCAAGAATGTAATGTTTTCACCCGTGTCTCTGTGTTTGTCCGTCCGTCCGTCTGTTAGCAGGATATCTCAAAAGGTTGGGCGCAGATTTGCACAAAACCTAGTATGAAGGTTGGTTATGGGCCAAGGAACAACTGATTAACTCTCTCCCTGGAAACAACTTTTCATGTTGTTTCCAGGGAGAGAGTTAATCAGTTGATCTCAGGGAGGTCTGTGTTCTAGTGAGCACATTTTCTAGTTTCCTTCTGTTTTTAAAGCTGCAATAAGGGATATTTTTTTACCACTAGAGGGTGACAGAAACTGCAACACATTTGTAAACACGCTCACAGCAAAGTCACTCGCCCACTGCACTACGGAGGCCAGCCAAGGACAAACATTGCAAAGCACCGTGCATTAATGCTAATAGCTAAGCTAACCGTACCTACGCAGAAGAGTCACCGGTTATCAGTCTCACTTTGCCAGGCCTTTCTCCTGCTGAAGGAAGGAAGGACAAGTGAAGAGGTAGGTAGCAAGTTTACTAGTTTAACAAGTTTACTCGCTCGCTTCATCGATTCTGCCATTATTAGAAATGTTCAGGAATGGGAGGGGGTGAGCGCCGCTTTCAAACAGCGAGGGAGGAAACAAGCTAGTTTTTTAAAAATGAAAAGCTACTGAATGGAGCGGCAGGAGCTTCGTTCAGGAGCGGAATTTGACAACAAGCTTTAGAAAAGAGGACAAAACAGCAACACAGCTGCTGCTGTGTGGATATTGGTTTATATCATTTTGTCTCAATGAAATCTCCACATAGCGCACAATGGTTCAGGATTGGTTATAAGGTCTGATATCGCTTATTGTAGGTTTAATTGGGAACATCTCAGTGAAGACTTCAGCATGGACACTGACATTTAGGTAAATGTTGACTCTTTTCTGAAAAACTAGTTTTCTTGCTTTTTCTTTGCTCTTGATTTTAGTTCAACTTGTGGTTCAGTGAACTAAAATGCAAACCACAGGTTCAAACCCATCTCACGAAGGTTGTTGCATGTCAATCCCGCTCGCCCTCCTCCCTCTCTCTCCTGCCAGCCTGCACAGCTTCCCGCCTAGCGAAGCATGAAAGGCCCCCGAAATGAAAAGAGGCAGATCCATCTTAAAGTGTGACCTTTTCATCACATTTTCCGGAAAAAACGAGACATCGCCTATAACAAGGACTCTGATAACTGCGGCAAATCTGATACGTCATTAGTATTCAGTTTTAAACAATCAAAGAGAAAAACAGGTAAAATATTCAGTGGAAACGGTACACAAGGGAGCGACTGAGGGAGGGCGAGGGAACAAAAGAGAGAGAGAGAGACAGAGAAAGAGACAAAAAGAGAGTTTGAATGTGTATGAGAAGCACACACATCAAAAAACTCATGACATGTCAGAGGAGATTTTTTTTCTGAAGTGGCAATTATCTTTCATATCGCCACACGGCTCCGCGCAATTGCTCATTCCGGCATCAGCTGTCAATCTGTATTCTCCCAGCAGAAACAACAGACAGGCCGCAGGATCAACCTTGACAGATGATTATATCATACGGACGGCTCTTACCTACAGTATAAGTCACCTTCAGAAGCCGCAGCTCAGGAATGACACGCATTACAGGAGCTATTTAGAGTCGTTCCACTCCGCCTGGAGGCACACAGTGACACAATGCTAAATGTGTAACTATATTCAGAGTGATATCTATAGTCTTTTGTCTCTTAAATGCCTTGTACTTTGCCCTTGCGCTGAATGGGAGCTCCTATTATACTTTTACTGTGTTTCATTAGGCACTTATGTCACTCTAATAGTTGTCAACGTGCCTCTGCATCAGTGGCACCGAGACAAATTGCCGTACATTTGCTGTCTTTGTAGAATAAAGCAATTTTGTTTGGGAGTTTAGCTGTGGGCGGTGTGAAGGATATTTTCAGAGGTTTTAATTTACACACAGTCTGGTGCAGGAGAAGTTTCTCGAGATTTCAGCAGGTATATATACACTCATCATGACAACATCTGTGGCTTAAAGGCATATGGAAACTCAGTCATCTCCTCACCCCCATGTCAGTCGAAACTCCATTGATTAGGCATGGGACGATATATATCGAAATTCAATATATTGCAATACAAAACTGTGACAATACATATCGTGGGGCAGAAAAATTAATCACTATATTAGCTCCATTTTATTCTGCTGTAGTAAAACACTTGACCATCACAATTTCACAAGCTCTCCATTCAAATTCTATTGTTTGCACTCTGTAACAAGGTTATTATTAAGCAATATTACACTCGAGGGTGTGCTTTACCGTCATTATTGGCAGCGCCTCGGTCCTGACCGCATCACTGAAGTGTGTAATATTGCGATTATACAACAGTTACCAACAAAATAAAAGATATAATCAAAATGTGTTCATATTGTGGTGCAATTCGCTCTCAAAATAAAAAAACTTTTTGCTAGTGTTATCTCCGTTTCCCTGGAAATACATGGGGTCTGACTAATAACTGGAAAACAATCAGTCACGTCAGTAGACTCCCTGTTGAGTCAGCCAGCCAACTTGAGCTAATGCTTTCTAGAGATCGCGGGATTTCCCAAACTGAATAAATACCACACATATAAACACAAAACTGCCTTGCTAGCTCAATCTTGTTGTAACTAAGATATCTGCTGAAAAAAATAATTTTTCCATGGACAGATTTAGTTACTACGTCCGCGAACCTCACATGTATTTTTAAGCTAGTAGCGCCGTGTCACCGACTCACCGGCACAGCTGATGGAGGATGCCAGAGCGTCTGGTAACATCAAGGCTGAACAGAGTTATATTTAAATATATTGTATGATAATATATGGCGGAGCAATATTTAGTGATGAGCACAGCTAGGTGTGCTGTCATGCTGATTTGATCACGTTCTAAATGTCTAGTTGACCAATCAGATTGCTTGGTCGGAACTACCTGTTGTATAATGAATCGTGAACCCCATATCGTGCATCGGATCATATCATGAAATAAGAATATCGTCCCATCATTACCATTGAAGTTGGAAAGACCAAACACACAGTGAGTTCACTGCCGTAGTTCCATCACAGCCTCCCCCTAAACTATTGAAGTGAACAGGGCCATCTTTTTACAGCTCTAAAAAAAAAAAGCACAAAATGTCCATCAAATTTCTCAGCTGTAGGGCTGCATGACCAGGCATGCGACTGTTGCTGCTTTCTAGAACATTACAGGTGCATTATAGGTGAGAAAAAGTAGGATGTAACGAGGTAAATGTTGGACTTTTGGACCCACAGTGCAATCGTGTGTCTACAAAACACTTTAATTATGCTGCATGAGCTGTTTGGAGAAATTTAATGGATTAGGGGTTGGATTTTCTGCTTTTTTGGAGCTGTAAAAAGCCTCCATTAACTTCAGTAACTGGAAGGGAATGGAGCTGAAATGTGCTTTAATGCATGGACCTTCTCCTATTTTCTGACCCACACTTCCACACAGCCTTGGATGTTTTTGTGTGTGAATCTCACACTGCTTTGGTTCAGTTTCAAGCAGCTGCCTGTGACCTTTTTCCTTTTGTCCCTGCCTGGCAGTGTGGCTTCTTCTCTGGCCTGATGACCGCATGATGTGCCTCAACATGTCCAAGTTGCAATGAAAGTTGTTTCTGCTGGTTATTTTCATTTTTACACAACAAGTCGGCCCTTCTGTCTCAATTATGTAAATTCTATTATATTATTAATATTAGTATATTAAGTGAAGGCAGTGAATCGCCTGTTCGATCTAAACTGTGCCATCTTGTGACATCGGCTTGTCATCCAAGTTCAATTAAACTAGAATTTATAACCTCCTCCTCTCTTTTCCTTGTCTCCTCTCCTCTCTCCTCTCCTTGTCTCCTTTCCTCTCCTTGTCTCCTCTCCTCTCCTTGTCTCCTCTCCTCTCCCCTCTCCTCTCCTCTATCCTCCTCTCCTTGTCTCCTCTCCTCTCTCCTCTCCTTTCCTCTCCTCCTCTCCTCTCCTCTCCTCGTCTCCTCTCCTCTCTCCTCTCCCCTCCTTGTCTCCTCTCCTCTCTCCTCTCCTTGTCTCCTCTCCTCTCCTTGTCTCCTCTCTCTCCTCCTTTCCTCTCCTTGTCTCCTCTCCTCTCCTCTCCTTGTCTCCTCTCTCCCTCCTCTTCTCTTCTCCCCTCTCCTCTCCTGTCCTTGTCGTCGTCGTCGTCTCCTCCTCTCCTCTCCTCTCCTCTCCTCTCCTCTCCTTGTCTCCTCTCCTCTCCTCTCCTCTTCTCCTCTCCTCTCCTCCATGGTGGGACACACAAACACAGTAGTAGGATGTCAGATCCCCATCAGACTCCATCAGGTCAGGATTTAGTAGCAGAGATTCCTCCGCATCGATTTGCTTGTGATATTTTCCCGTTGTGTATTTTAATTAGAGTCAACCTAAAGTTTACTCCAAACTGTCTGTGGGTTCACCTTCACTATTAGAGCTTCTCCGTTCCGTAGTTACAACAGCCACAATTATTGACTTTTAGACAATTGTTCTGAAGGCATGCCAGCAATCACATGTGTGAAAATAGTTTTGATGGCGCTCACTTGATCGATGAAAAAAAAAGGCCGGCCATTCCAGTGTTGAGTGGCAGCTGTAGAGGAGGAGAGGGAGAGACTGAACACCTGTACTGGGTACCAACATCCTGCAGCCTGTTGCTCTGGTGTGAATGTGGGTTTTTGTGAGGAGAAAAATGCAAAACCTGTCTGTATTTATTTTTGCAGGGTTTTTTTTGTCCTGCCATCATGGCACATGGCTTAACTAATGACATATTATGTTAATATATCGTGGTGAGAGCCTGTCCTCCCCCAAAAAACGACTCCATAGGTCTTTTGTACAAGCAGCTTATTACGACCTATAGTTACGTTTTAAAGTTAAGCGACCTCTAGCGGTTGTGTGAATAATGACAATGTGCTGCGTTGGTCTGCGTCCACGTCATGTGACGTCATGTCAAGTTTCTCTCTCAACATTGAAATAGCACGGTGGAAAGTCAGGGTGTTTTGGTCAGGGATGGTGGATGGGCGTATACGTTTGTCTTCAATGTCGGCGACCGGGGTTTGATTCCCAGCATTTCCAAAGGACATACAACCGTGAGTCACATTTTAATTTTTTTTTATTTAACCATGACCAAACCATTTTCCTAACCTTAACCAAGTTGTTTTAGTTGCCTAACCATAACCATAACCCAAGTTCTTTTATTTGCCTAAACTTTACCATAACCTTAACCCTAACCAAACTTGTTTTACTTGCCTAAATTTAACCAAAGTGGTTTTAATTGCCTAAATTTAACCATTAACCAACCTCTGGGATGTAATTCAATTTGTGGCGGAGGAACGTTTTCAAATTCGTCGAGGTCGTGTTCATTTCACGTATTTTTGTGAGATCATGTTGGAAACGCTCCTGTGGGTCGTATTAGAGGGTAGGAACAAACAACCTATGTGGTCGTATGGGTTGGAGGACTTGTTGCATGGTGATTATGGAGGGAAATTTGGCAGCTCAAGTCCCTCTTCTGAAAATGCAGACCTAATATTTCGGAAAATGCATGGAGGGTTGAGACGATAGCATTTAAAATCTCAACCGCCAGTGGCGTCATGCCTATGACCTTTCTAGTGTTGTAGTGAAAGAGAAAAAAAAACGCAACTTCGTCCTTAAACCAAGGTGCATGAACAGGAAATTAACTAGAAAGGAAAAACAAAAACAGCTACTTTTGAAGGCAGGTGGATGCTTTTCAAAAAAAAAACTTTTATTGATGCAGTAAAAACCAATGTGTTTCGGCAGCAGGCGTTTTTTACTGCATCGATAAACGTTTTTTTTTTAAGAGCATCCATCTGCCCATCCTTGCTAGAGTTGTAGTGATACAGTGGGATGAGGCCTTAATAAGGTAAAATGTTACTCACACCAGCTTAGACATGCAGACAACCCAGAGATACACTCTGCTGGTCAGTGAGTGTTTTCTTCAGCAGTAACTCATTCAGACCCATTAATTAACCCGGGAGGTAAGACCACTGACCAGCTGCTGCTGATAAATGACTTTTCTACACCTGCTGGTTGTGCAGGGCCTGCAGCACAGAGGAGAGTCCCATCTCCAGTCTGACAAGCAGTCTGACCGGTCCAAGATTCAATCCATTTGTGCTGAGTGCAGCAATACTCCCCAACAGTGTGTTCTTTAGTATGATTAAAGGATAATTAGGGTAATTTTTGACCTTGACCATTTTCCATCATCGCGATCGATTCTGGCCACAATCACATCTACTGCTTCACTGTAGTCTCTCCTGCCTGGGCGCTTGTTAGTGACCTTTTTTGTTTACTCCTTCTTTTTATTGATTTGTATGTAGATTATACTTCAAGGGAAACTTTTCAGACAGCACACATGCAATGTTACCCGTGGTGTAAAAGCTATGAAAACCCTTGAGGACGTGAAATATTCTGGATGTAGCTGCAGATACTTCACTGCAACAACACTGGCAGAACTCCTCAGATCTCCTCTTACACAAGTCTGTGGCACAGAGGTATATCGTATTGATCAACCATCCTATCATCCTGCAGATATATGATGGTCTGTTTCTGCTATGGGGCAGTAAAAACTTTACTTATTGCCCCTTTAAAACAAACACTGCTCCTCTCTTTGATATGGTTTAGTAGCCTATATCAGTGATTCTCAACCTTTTTCATATCAAGGAGCCCTAATTTAGTCCACATTAGGGCCACAGACCCCCATTTGATGAGATCTTTTCTCTCCGACCCGAATCTGAGAATATTTTTATTGTTAGATATGATTTTGTCCTGAATTCCATGACTGTCTGTATTGTAGGTAGAGAGATAACAGAGAAACTATGATCAAAACAGTTATTCTTCCACATTCTCTAATTGTGTTAACTTCTTGTAAATGAAATAATGTTGAAGTTTAACGATTCATCAATTTACTGGGGACCGCCTGGAACTCCCGCAAGGACCCCTGCTGGTCCGCGAACCCCTCGTTGAGAACCACTGGCCTATATAACCAAAATGGAGATACAATCGTACCCACTGTAGAAGATCCACCACCTTGCATCTATCCTGCATTAGTATTCTACTGTATTCAGTAGTAGACACTGTAAATTCTTCCCATTATTGTTAAGGATACTGCATACTGCAAATATTTCCTCTTTGGAGTCTGAGCATCTGTGCAGCAGAAAAGAAGCAAAAAAAAAAAAAAAAAGCTGAACTATCTTTAGATGAAAAAAGAGGAACTTGTATCTTTTGCCTGCAGATGCACAAACCCACACTCTCTCTCTCACACACACACACACTGCTTGGCGACTTGCCAGCCAGCTGGAAGACAGCACAGAAGAAGATGAATGAACGCAAACCAGCTGCACACTGTTTGTGATACTACTTTAAGCAGAGAAACACAGTGCTGATTTATCTTCCTTCCCCTGGCCTGTGTCATATAGAGAGGGCTTTTCTGACAGTAGCTACTGTTCTGCACACCCTCATAATGCTGTATTTTATATTTTTCCTATTTTTCATTCATACATTTCTACTTACTATGTTGGAATTGTTGCATTATGTTTAAGACCCTCATTTGCTCTTTGCTGCTCTAGTGACCCAGTTTGTTTACATCAGAAAAACTAATTTCCGGTAACACTTTACAATAAGGGTCTGTAAGGTTTCTGTGGTGGAGTACCCCTTACATACTGCAGGATAGCAGCGGCTGCTGAGATGTACCACGAGGAGGAAGAAGCACAGCATCCACTCAGACGTCAAGTTCATCAAAACTCTAATTTACTGCACTTTTGACATGGCCATATTTACAAAGACAAAACAGCAATACAGAGGGACAGGGATTCCCCTCTACCCCCAACCAGGCCACCCGACAACTGAATACCCCCCAGTATATAAATGCCCTGAGCCTAACCACTGCAAATCCCAATAGGGCTGACATTTACAAGAAAAGCTGCAACAATATATACATATGTTAAGTACTTAACATTTTATCTTTACACACTCTTTTCCAACACCATATAAACATTTACATTTTGCCCAACTATACATTTAACCCCTAAACAATCAGACACACAACTTAACTCCCTTACAACCTCCCCCCCCCTCTCCTCAGTCGACTTGGTCTCCCCCCAATAAGGCTGATTGAAATCACCAGGGCCTTGTCAGCAGCACTCTCATGGGCGCGCCTCCACGACAATGCTGAAGCAGGAAGTACACCTCAGAGAGAGAGTGGATGATCAGAAACAAACCCGAAGCACAAACAGAAACATCTCTTGAAAATAATCCAGCTAATGCATTAAACTAAATAGGATCCATCTTTAGTAAAACACAACACCAAAAGAATAAACAAAAGAATGAAGACTTAGTGTCTGAATGTATACATATACAATGTATGGAAATATATGTGTGCATAGAAACGTACACCTGTTTAGTGAGGGGCTTGCGGATCCCTCACATTTCCCTCCCCTTCGAAAGGCTCGCATTCCTCGATGCGAGACAGGAAATCAGCCACTGTGTTCTGCTTCCCTGGCACGTAACGAATGTAGAACCGGTAGGGCTGCAGGGCCATGGACCATCCTGTGATGCGGCTGTTCGTGTCCTTCATTGCCCCCAGCCACTGGAGTGCTCTGTGGTCCGTCTCAAGGGTAAACTCCCTTCCCAACAGGTAGTACCTGAGACAGTCAACCGTCCACTTGATGGCCAAGCACTCCAACTCCACGGTAGAGTACCTGGTCTCCCGGGGGAAGAGTTTCCTACTGATGTAGGCCACCGGCTTCCTCTCCTCTCCCTCTCCTTGCAGAAGCACCCCGCCAATCCCCCTGCGCGATGCATCTGTCTGGACGGTAAAGGGCAAGTTGAAGTTTGGGCTCTGAAGCACTGGCTCCTGGCACAGAGCTTCTTTGAGGTCCTGGAACGCCCTCTCCTGTTCCTCTCCCCAGACAATGTTTTTCTTCGCTGTACTGGTGAGATCAGAAAGTGGTGCAGCCCTGGCAGAGAAGTTCCTGATGAATCGCCGGTACCACCCCACCAAGCCCAGAAAGGATTTGACCTGTCTCCTGGTAGTTGGTCGCTCTCTTGCTCTGACTGCCTCCACCTTGTCTTGCACTGGCTTGATGACACCCCCGCCCAGGATGTGACCCAAGTACTGGATCTCCCGCTTCGCCAAAGCGCACTTCTTGGGGTTGATTGTCAAGCCAGCCTGCTTGATCCTCTGAAGAACCTTTTCCAGATGGGTGAGATGCTCCTGCCACGAGTTGCTGTAAATGACAATGTCATCAAGGTAAGCTGCACAAAATGATTCCATACCTGACAAGACCTTGTTCATCAGCCTCTGGAACGTGGCTGGAGCGCCATGAAGACCAAAAGGCATCTTGGTAAACTGCCACAGTCCATGGGGGGTCCTGCAAGCAGTCAGAGGCTTCGCTGCATCAGTAAGGGGGACTTGCCAGTAGCCCTTACAAAGATCCAGCGTGCTGATGAATCTTGCTCGGCCAACCTGCTCAATGAGATCATCCAGCCTCGGTAATGGGTAAGCATCGAACTCAGACTGTGCATTTACCTTTCTGAAGTCAATGCAAAAACGAATACTCCCGTCCTTCTTGAGCACCAGGACTACCGGGCTGCTCCATTCACTGGTGGACGGCTCTATCACACCCAGCTCCAGCATGACCTCAATCTCCTCCATCAGCACAGGGACCATCCTCTCTGGAATCCTGTACATTCTTTGCCTGACGGGAGTACTGTCCTTCAAGCGGATGTCATGTTCCACCAGATTCGTTGCTCCTGGCTTCTCCTGGAAAAGATCTGGTGGAAGAATGGCCTCCAACTCCTGCTGCTGTGTTACAGAGAGATATGAGAGATCAAGTGAGGCAGAAGAATGACTTGTAGGTGTAAACTCACCCTCGACATCATCCTCCTCTTCCACTGCCCGAACGAACAACTGCTGACTGGGTGGGGGTTCCCGGGTTTTCCACTCCTTCAGCAGATTGATGTGGAATGTCTGCTTTGGGTTTCTCCTTTCAGGCCTCTCAATCTCATAGGTGGTGGAGCTCAACCTCCTGACAATGGTGTATGGCCCCTGCCATTTTGCCAGCAATTTGTTCTCCTCTGTTGGCAGAAGCAAAAGTACCTGCTGTCCTGGTTCAAAGGACCTCTTCCTGGCCGCTTTGTCATACCAGGTTTGCTGTTCACGCTGGCTTCTCTCCATCTGCTTCCTCACCAGCTTTGTCGTCTGCTCCATCTTCTCCCTCATCTTTAGAACATAAGCGAGAATGGTGGTTGATGCTTCGCCCTCTTTGCCAAGCCAGGACTCCTGGAGAACGTCAAGGGGACCCCTCACCTGCCTGCCAAACAAGAGTTCAAATGGCGAGAACCCAGTGGATGCTTGGGGCACCTCACGATAGGCAAACAAAAGGTAAGGTAGCCATCTATCCCAGTCCTTGCCATTGTTGGCGATGAACTTCTTCAGCATGCTCTTAAGAGTACGGTTGTACCTTTCCACCAGACCATCAGTCTGGGGGTGGTAAGGGGTGGTCCGAATACCCTTTATGCCTAACATCCTGTAGACCTGCTTAAGAGTATTTGATAGAAAGTTAGTTCCCTGGTCTGTTAGTATTTCTGAGGGGATTCCTACCCTAGAGAACAACTGGAGTAGTGCATAGGCTATCTGCTTAGCAGTGATGTCCCTGAGAGGGAAAGCTTCAGGATACCGGGTGCTGTAGTCACACACCACCAGAATGAAACGGTTCCCTGCCTGTGTCCTTTCTAGTGGCCCCACAATGTCCATGGCTATTCTACTGAAGGGGACCTCCATGATTGGAAGTGGTTGCAGTGGAAACTTAGGGACATTCTTTCCCCCTGACAGCTGACACACAGAACAAGCCTGGCAGTAATCCTGCACCTCAGTATGAACACCTGGCCAATAGAACCTGCTGGCAATCCTGTCATAAGTCTTTTTGAACCCCAAATGCCCTGCCCACGGAATATTGTGGCCCAGTCTCAGCACCTGTTCCCTGAGACCTTGGGGTACAACTAACCTCTCTGTCTCAGACTCCCCAGACTTATGATAAAGCAAGCCCTTCCTCAGGACATAGCCCTCCCCAACAGAATCACTGGCTGCTTCACCCTCTTGCACTGGAACTGCTTGCTTAAAAGCACCCTGCAGTGACTCATCTTGCCCCTGAAGCTGCTTAAAGTCACCCGGCAAGTCAATGCTACACCCCTCAGGATCTGATAAGCCCCCTGACCCCACTCTTATGGTTCCTGCCATTTTCTCCTGCCTTCTCTGGCCCTTAGTCTTTCTTACTTTTGCAGGGCTCTCAGTAGAAATGTCACACTCAAAATAAGGCAACTCTGGCATAGTGTTTGGCTCAACATGAACTGGACTTTGAGAAACCTGCTGCTGGCCTTGCACCACACTGTCTCGTTCAGCCTGGCCCCCAGCACTGTCTCTGTCCCTTACTACCTGAGCCTGCCTCTGTGACCTTGTTACCACATAGACCGGCTTACAAGATTGGACTAACTCCTGCAGGATAGGAATATCTTGGCCCAAAATAACCTGATGGGCTAGACTGTGCACTACCCCGACGGTTAACAGGTAAGTCTGGCCTGCCACTTCCACATACACTGCTGCAGTAGGATAAGTTCGATGATCCCCATGAACACAAGAAATGTCAAGGCCGGGACCCCCCAGCTGGCCCTGGTCCCTCAAAACAGCTGGGTGTACTAAGGTCTGCCAACTACCTGTATCTAGTAGTGCGTGAGCTGGCTTCCCATTAATTTTAACCTCAGTTATCTGCTGCTTGCCTTCACACTGAACCTCCTCATGCCCTGGTCGGGGCACAGTACAAAAGTAGGCTGGCTTGGCTTTCCTGGAAGGGCACTCTGGCTTAATATGTCCCTCCTGGCCACAAAAATAACAAACAGGCGGCTTTGCTGAAGGTTTAGGCTTACTGGGAACTACACTTTTCTCCATGAATTTAGCTGACCCTACCACTTGACCTGGACCACCGCCCACACCATACCCCACAGACCTACCCTGCATGACACTGGACTTCTGTTGTGGGTCGTACCGGAAAGCCTTGGGTCCCCGTCTAGCTGCAAGGAAGTGCTCCACCAGCTCTGCGGCCTCTCGTGCTGATTCTGGATTGCGTTCTTTGACCCAAACTCTGAGATCGGGTGACAGGGAGCGGTAAAACTGTTCCAGGATAAGAATCTCACCAACCTGTTCCTTCATCTTCTTCTCAGGCTGCATCCACTTCTGATAAAGGTCTTTGAGTCGGTTGTAGAACTCTCGCGGGGTTTCGCCCGGCTGAACATCAGGCTCCCTGAATCTCTGCCTGTAAACTTCTTCATTGATTTCATATTTTGTTAATATGGCCTCTTTCACCAGTTTATAATCACATGAATCCTCAGCAGCCATAGCCACATACGCAGCACGGGCCTTGCCAGTTAGATGCGGTACCAGTCTTACCGCCCAGTCCATCTCGGGCCACTGGTAAGCCGCTGCCAGACGTTCAAATGTGGTTAGATACTGTTCGATGTCATCCCCCTCCTCCAACTTGGGAATCGCAGACTGAGCCCAGCCCCTCACTGCTGGCTCATTCCTGGTAGGGGACTGAGGAACTGGTGCTGCCTGATGCTGTGAGGAAGGTCCTGGTTGGGGCTGTGGTTCACCCCTCTGCTGCGTCTCTAACTCATCTCTGAGGCTGGTGACTTGGACCTGCACCTGCCGCCACCTTTTTTCTTGCTTGACAGTCTCCTTGTCCCACCTTTCACTCAGATCACTCTGGAACTGAAGACATTTCTGCAACATGCTGACCATGGAGTTCATATCTGCTGACACCGGTGGCTCCTCCCTGGACTGCGTAGCTAGAGGAAACCCCCCTGTACCACCCTCCTCCAGGCTCTCCACCGGTGCAATTTCCCCCACCTTGACCTTTGACTGAAGTTTCGGCCCCATGCTTGCTCCTTTATTGCGTACACTCAGGATGGTGACGTCGCATCCCACTTCTGACACCAAGTGTAAGGTTTCTGTGGTGGAGTACCCCTTACATACTGCAGGATAGCAGCGGCTGCTGAGATGTACCACGAGGAGGAAGAAGCACAGCATCCACTCAGACGTCAAGTTCATCAAAACTCTAATTTACTGCACTTTTGACATGGCCATATTTACAAAGACAAAACAGCAATACAGAGGGACAGGGATTCCCCTCTACCCCCAACCAGGCCACCCGACAACTGAATACCCCCCAGTATATAAATGCCCTGAGCCTAACCACTGCAAATCCCAATAGGGCTGACATTTACAAGAAAAGCTGCAACAATATATACATATGTTAAGTACTTAACATTTTATCTTTACACACTCTTTTCCAACACCATATAAACATTTACATTTTGCCCAACTATACATTTAACCCCTAAACAATCAGACACACAACTTAACTCCCTTACAACCTCCCCCCCCCTCTCCTCAGTCGACTTGGTCTCCCCCCAATAAGGCTGATTGAAATCACCAGGGCCTTGTCAGCAGCACTCTCATGGGCGCGCCTCCACGACAATGCTGAAGCAGGAAGTACACCTCAGAGAGAGAGTGGATGATCAGAAACAAACCCGAAGCACAAACAGAAACATCTCTTGAAAATAATCCAGCTAATGCATTAAACTAAATAGGATCCATCTTTAGTAAAACACAACACCAAAAGAATAAACAAAAGAATGAAGACTTAGTGTCTGAATGTATACATATACAATGTATGGAAATATATGTGTGCATAGAAACGTACACCTGTTTAGTGAGGGGCTTGCGGATCCCTCACAGGGTCACTAAGTGTCGGGGGACTCTGTCAGTCATTTTGAAGGAGACAGACACAGATGCAGCAGACACAGATTTCCTCATGTGCTCTGTGACCCTAAATACTGCTCTTCCTAAGGTAAGATGATGAAATACAATACATCATTTAATTAACTGTAACTTTCCTAAAATAATAATAATAATCTGTTGGGTTTTTTTTCCAGATGACATTCATTACATAACTAATAATGTTTTGAGAAGAAATAAGTTAACATTTTGCTATGATGGTTGTTTCTTACAGTAGTTTACTCTTGGGGGCCCCAGTCGGTAGTCCTTGTATTTTAAATATGTTGGTAGGACACAAGAATCTGTCAAATCCACATCATCCCCTTCAGGACGTCCATGTTTAATTACCATTTGTCATCTTGGTTTGATTTTCAAAATAGCGCATGACTGCAAAGGTATTTTTATCAGCCAGATTGGGAAGTCCCGGATGTCGGACCTTCCCAGCATGCGAGCGAACAATTTAATTTGGGTAAATAGGTTGAATCTCCCGCATGAGATGAGATGAGACGCTCTTCTCTGTTGCAGCCACACTTTGACTTTGATAAGACGGGCCGTATTTATGCGTTAAAAACATCCTCAGTGCAGCTTTAAAACCACGCACTGACCCCTGAGTCTCTTTAGAGTGAGTATTTTTTTACATTTCCGACAGGAGAGTGGAGGCTTTTTTTTTTTTTTTTAATTAACGGGCGGCTGCGGCAGAAGCAGACAGAGGTAAAGATCATCATCGATGGCCTCGTTTCGTCTCTCTGATGTTTTCTCTCCGCTGCCCGCCGTTTCTCAGCGGCTCGTCGTCGTATGAAAACAGCATAAAGAGCAGCGGCTTCACGCTGCTTTCTTGTTTTACAAATGAACCCTGCTACTCCTCATTATCCCCCCCCCCCTCCCTTCCCCCCGCTGCGGTTTGTCCTACTGAAAAGAGAAAGAGAGAGGGGTAGAAGGCGTACACGCATGGGGAGTGATTTGATGTTTGAATATGGAACAGATTCACCTAGCTGGAAGCATGTTGTCTATCGGACTAAAATAGAAAGGCTCTAAGGAGTGGAAGTCTTGTGTTGTGACAGGCAGAGCGGTGTGTGCCTCCGTGAATCCCATTATCAGAGTTATTAGGGGGAGTGGAAGCAGTGGGAGCAGTGGGCGGTGTGGGAGGTGTGTGTGTGTGTGTGTGTGTGTGTGGGTGTGGGGAGGTTGGAGGAGGAGGAGGAGGAGGTTAAGTGGTGAATTTGTCATTCTGTTATTCAGGCTTCATCTACATTTCTCAGCGGTGAGGCAGATCTTTGGGGGTTTTGTTTGTGTGTGTGTGTGTGTGTGTGCGTGTGTGTGTGTGTGTGAGCAAATGCATGCTTATGTGGTAGTGTACTTGTGTGCGTTTGTCAAACTGTAACTTTTGACCGTAAGTGTGTGTGGGTGCATGTGGGTGCATGTGTGTATAACTAACTTTTGAGCGTGTGTGTCTGTGTGCATAACTCTGTTTCTGAGTGTGTGTGAGTGAGTTTGTGCATGTGTGTATAACTGTAACTTTTGACTGTGTGTGTGTGTGTGTGTGTGTGTGTGTGCGTGTGTGTTCAAATCCACCTCTCTTCCACATGGCGTATTTGGTACAGTTGACCGCCTGTGGAGAAAGAGAGAGTTTAGGAGAGAGAGAGAGAGAGAGAGAGAGAGAGAGAGAGAGATTTAACCAAGACTGACAGTGACAGCTAAATTAGACAGGGAATAACAGAAGCTAATGCCTGACTGGAAACACTCAGAGATGAAAGAAAGAAAGAAAGAAAGAAAGAACGAAAGAAAGAAAGAAGACAAACATGGATGACTTGATATCTTTCTCTCCGTCTCTTTTTCCTGTTTTCTTCACAGTCTTTCAAGGAGAACAAATCCATTTGTAGAACATTTCTAGCTGCTCAGGCTTCAGTGCCATGAAACGCTCGACTTGACCCAAGGCATCCGCACTTATCCTCCTCTCCTCCTCTCCTCCTCCAGCACCATCTCATCCCTCCTTCTTCTCCCCATCCTCTCCTTTCCTCTCCTTATCTATCCTCCCTTCTCCTCTCCTCTTTTCTGTCCTCTTGTCTCCTCGTCTCGTCTCCTTATCTATCCTTCCTTCTCCTCTCCTCTTTTCTGTCCTCTTGTCTCCTCGTCTCGTCTCCTTATCTATCCTTCCTTCTCCTCTCCTCTTTTCTGTCCTCTTGTCTCCTCGTCTCGTCTCCTCTCCTTATCTATCCTCCCTTCTCTCCTCTTTTCTGTCCTCTTCTCTAGTTTCGTCTCCTCTCCTTATCCAGCCTACCTTCTCTCCATTTTTCTGTCCTCTTGTCTCCTCGTCTCGTCTCCCCTCCTTATCTTTCCTCACTTCTCCTCTTTTCTACCCTCTGCTCTCACTTCCTCTTCTTTCCATCCTCTCTCTCCCCCCCCCTCTTTATCATCATCCTTCACCTCCTTCTGTTTTATCGCTCCTCCTCTCCCTCCTCTCCTTCACTTCTTCCTCTCAATCACTCATCAGTCTCCACTCAACCCTTCAGTTAAGTAAACTCCACACACACACACACACACACACACACACACACACACACACACACACACTCTTCCTGCTCCACACCCCGACTTATCATCGCTCCACGCAAACGTCCTTATTTGGCCAGGTCCAAAGCCACGGACCAATGGGCTTCCATCTCTTCCCCATTACGGCCAATCTCCAGCCAGAGACTGACAAGAGGGGTTTATGGGTATTTATCATGCCCACTGGGGTGGCTGGGTAATCACTCGCAACCGCGGTGCAATCTGTTAGCTCGGTACACAACTTCTACAACTTTCCAAGCAGCAGAATGTTATCTCCTCTTTGCTATATATTTCCTTTTTTATCTCTACCTTCCCTGTGCTTTCACGCTGCTTCAGAAGTTAATAACACCCTCACTGTTTCTGGGTGAGATAACGATCCTTAATGATGACTGCGCGCAGGGAAAAAAAGTTTGACATGTTTTCTTTAATTTAAGCTTTATTAAACGAGGTTAGTCCCGCTGAGAACAAGGATCTCAAGACAGCAGCAGCGTATCTAGCTGTAAACAGAACAATACACATATTTCACAGTAACTAATAAACCTTAGTAATAGTAAAACTAATAATAAAAGATAGCTTCAGTGCCAGATTATACAACAAATCGGATATCCACCATTTTTTATTCATGACCTCTGACAAAATGCTTGAAAAGAGTGCAGTATGTTAGAAGATGTAATCATAAATGTTTTTAATGGGGAAGTAAATAAGATTTTTTACTACCCTACAGCGCAAAATGACCATCATTTGTCTGAGGGGTTGATAGGATGGTTGATCAATATTTCTCTCCATATACGTACATATTGAGCTGTTACTATGGCTACAGGTGCTGAAGTCCCAGGGAGTTTAAACGGGATAAATCTGAATGAGGCGGAAACAGCAGGGGAGAGAGAGGAGTGAGAGAAAGGGAGAGAGACGGTCGGCGAGCGGAGAGAGGGAGAGAGGATGCGTCAGCGTCCTGCAGGAGTTGAGATGAGTCATCTGTTACCGAGAGGCAACAGGTTCAGAAGGAAAAGGCCGAGAGGCAGGTCTCACCAAAGAGAAAAGCTGCGGTGTGTTTTCTTGTCATCAGTCAGAAGCTGCGGCTCGACCAGCTCGTCGGTTCAAGATCACACATTTGAGAAGTAGACTGATTTAGCACATCAGCCCGCTTCCCTGCTTGTTGATTATGAATTTTCTGACTAGCAGGAGACAGTAAGACGTTTTTTTTTTTTACCACAGCGATGCTTAGCCATTCGTTCATTAGTTCATAGTTATTAGTTCATTTGCAGATTCAAAGTTTTCAGGAAGGGGGCCCAGGTGTCATGAAATTTAGCCGTTTGATTTTTGTTAGATGCAGTGATTTGTTCCATTGAGAGGTGTTCTGCTAACAAACTGAGCCATTGTGATGTTATGTTGTGTCTGTATTTCTAGTTGTAGTGGGGTTTTTTTATGATGTATTATTATTTTTTATGTTATTCTTTTATGATGTATTTTTTATGATGTATCTTGTTGCTCTTCCTACTCTTTCCATATAGCACTTTATAAAAAGTTTTTTAGATTAATGTTTTTTTTTAAAGCAGGCCACATCAAATCCACACATTTTGGGTTAAGGCCTCTTCTGTGCAAACTCAAGTACCACCCCTTAGTTGCACTTCTCCAGTTTATGACCCAGTATGGTGTCACCCATGCCCCTTATTGGACACTCCCCTTGCCTCTCTGCCTGTCTGGGACTACGATTGGCCTGAAGCCACATGACCATATACCCAACCCATCTTTGTAGGTACCCCATTGGCTGATATGTGTGTGGATGTATATGATTGGTTGTCTTTTATTTTTTTACCTTTTTGAATTGTTTCTGCTACCCTATTTAAATGTTGTTGTAATGTGTTTCATGATGACCCTGATGAAGGCCACAAGCCGAAACGCGTTGGTCTAACAATAAAGTCGTTCTATATACTACAAGTGTTGCTGGAGTTTTGACCTTTTTAGATCTTTTTCCCTTCTCCATGCACCTTGGAAGTAGGTGAAGTTGTGCCAGAAACCCCTACTCTGCTTCTACTGTATTTCCAGTTGAGCAATATTGTCTTTTTTGCAATGGTCAAGGTGATAAGTATGGCGCTGTGGTATTTGTGTATTGCTTAGCCATGTTCCATCGGGATCCAAAAGTCTGCAGGTTTTCATTCCAACTGAACACCGCATCAGCTGATTTCACTGATTAGTCCCCAGTCTCTTTTTTTCTTAAATATCTTTTGGGCATTTCTGCTTCATTGGATAGTTGACAGTCTAGAGAGAGACAGGAAAGATGGGTGAGAGAGATGGGTGACATGAGACAAAGATCCAAGGCTGGATTGCACCTACTAATCAACTGATCCTTGGGTCAAGATTGTTGCCAAATTTCAGATAAATCCGTTTGTTACTTTTTGAGAAATGTTGACAGACAAACAAACAGATAGGTGAATACATAACCCCACTTCCAACTTCACTGGCAGAGGTCAATATCACTTAGAAATCTAAGTGGTAAAACGCAAGGGGGAACCTGATTTGTTTTAACGGCTTCAACATCTCCAATCTAATCAAGACCCAACAGAGGATCGTCTTCCTGCGTCTCTCAACTAATCTTGGTCCATTGCTTCAACTCCATCCTCGAAAGCATCTTCACATCATCCATCAAGTTGGTATGGCTCCACCTCCTCCTCCCTCTCCAAGGTAAGACTGCAGCGTGTCATTCAAACAGCTGAGATGGCAGTCAGCCCTCCATCAGTGTCCCTCTTGATGCCACAGCAGGAAAAACACAGGCAGAGAAATTTGCTACTGGCCCCGCCCACCCAGACAACCACCTGCTTGACATCCCGCACTCTGGAAGATGCTTCTGGTGCATCAGTGTCACCCGCCACCACAACACTGTCTTCCCAAAGTCCGGGCTCTTCAGGGTGTCCGTCAACCTAGCTGTATTTTACACATCTGTGATGATGCCGGTGCTGGTACACTGGTACAGTTCATGCCCAGAATGTCTGCTTCTGTGTTTAGGTTTAGTCTCCTTTCACACACTATATTGTCTGCAATATTGAAGGCTACACACCGGTGGGCGGTCATATTATTAGGCAACAGCAGCTCTGAACAGCTGATTGTGTTTCTAACAGGAGCGTATCTATGTTCCCAGGGTCCTATGTTCCCCAGATTTATATGGCACATAATGGGAACATGACAAAGGGTCCTATGTTCCCAGGGT
>NW_027282344.1:0-57500 GCF_046629955.1 Centroberyx affinis | reverse complement strand
GTGAGAAATTAACTAGGCTTTATTTTAGGGTGACCACATTTTCAAACCCCAAAACCGGGACCCTTAAGGCGTTTTCATCAGGATGGGGGACAATTATTTCAGCCCTTAGCTCACCTAGTGGCTGCACCTTTCAACACCATGGACAGAGCCTCAGCAAACCAAAAATGATGTTTTGTCTCCAAAAATCCACAAATCCACCTTGATTGATTGACACACATACAGACAAATCAGTCTTGAATTCAGATGTTTGGTGCATTGTTTATGTTTTTTAATTGGGTTAGGTAATAATGAGCGGGACAGAATGTGATAAACGTCTATGTAAGCGCTGAAAACAAGTATAATACTATTATTATTATTTTAATTGTGGTAAAAACCGGGACAATTTGGTAGTGAATGTTGAAAACCGGGACATTTTAGTGTTTTACAGATATTTGTCGGGACTCAGGACACCTATCTTGAAACCGGGACAATCCCGGACAAACCGGGACAATCCCGGACGTCTGGTAACCGTACTTTATTTATGTTTTTCTAGTGTTCTTACCAGCTAAAAGGCTCATGAAGAAATAGTTGAATATGAGCATCAGTTAAGACTGCGACGGGACTTTGACATAGACACCAAAGAAGGGCTGCTAGAAATAGTACCGCAACATGATTGGTGAAACGGTTGCCATGATCAGAAGATGAATCAGATAAATTTGTCTAGTCTAGCTTCTGAATTCATAGTGTCACATAACCGAAAATATCACACTGAATTGATTAGCTCGTGCAGCCAAGAGTTACATGGTATCTATGTTAAACAATGATCCAATCCAAAACCAGTGGATGGGACGGTGAAGGCAATAATTACTTAATAGGTACCATAAAAACAGAATCAATTAGTTTCTAGTCTATGAATTGTCTGAATGATTAACTGAAATTGGACCATGCTTCAGTACATTTTCAGAAAAGGACGCAAGGGAAGTTGCCATGTGGCAGCTCACACTACAGGAACTTCATTAGCTCCATCATCGCTGCTTTCTGCATAACTTTTAAGAGACGAGTAAAATCACTTTTTTTAGTCTGCACCTCTTTTACCATCACACTTCTATTCAGTTATCCAAACTCCTGCCATTGTTCATTTTAAAATTTGTGTACTGGGTTTTTAGTGTTCAAGTTTTGTGTTGTATTCTATATTATGTGATTTCAGCGTATTGTCTCTCGCAGTTTGAAGTACTCTGTATGTCCTAATAAGTTTGTTGTAACTATGGTAGTAACAGTCTTGTTGTAATTGGTAATTCTAATTTTATATACATGTTTAACTTTGACTGTTTTGTATTGATATTTTAAAATGGACCCCAGGAAGACTAGTCTGTCACTTGTGCGTCGACTAATGGGGGTCCACAATAAACAATAAACAATTCTGCATAACTTTTGTGAAATCCACAATGAAGACGTGAAGCCTTAGACCCTCGAAGCACACAAGGAAAAACTCCCAAGAAAACAGAGAAACAGATGAGGCAGAGAGAGGGAAAATCCGGCAGAGACATGGGGCCACGAACAGCGCTAAACATTTCATATCAGCATCAGCATATCACTCTTTAAGCCCCAGTATAATGTTTCCATCTTATTCCCTCGTCTCACCAAGGCCTCTGACAGCCAACATGTCTTCCTTTCACACTCATGGTAACAGCAGAATACTTTGGGAAATGCCATCCATTGCCTTTTTAAGGCCATTTGCATCATATTTAGTTTGAATGTGGGTGATGTGCTTAGTGGAATTTGATCAGACATTTTTACTTTTTACTAAAGAAACACCTTGGTAATGGTTTCTATTGCAATTAAAAAGACCATTTAAAAAGACTGTGATTTCATAAGTAGTTATAATCAGACAAACTGCTTCATAACAATAATTAGAGGCAATTATAGTGCTAAAGACTTGTTTAACTGCTTTTTAAAGACATTTTAAAATATTGTACATTCATAAATGGCTAGAATGCAGGTAAATGAGCACAGATCTCTCGTCCAGGAGGTAAAGTCCTCCTGCAGGGTGTGTGTGTGTGTGTGTGTGTGTGTGTGTGTGTGTGTGTTGGGGTTGAGCACCGAGGAACAGAAGTTAAAGTGAACATTGACGCAGAATGCAGTGTAGCGGCAAATATTTTCCATATTAGTGTGTGTGTGTGCCTTCTGGTGGATTGTGTGTGTGTGTGTGTGTGTGTGAGAGAGAGAGAGAAGGGTTTGACTTTGCAGAGAGGAGGTGAGATTGAGACAAAGAGAGAGAGTGGGTGGTATGTGTGTGTTTGAGGACAACCCCCCTACTCCTACACACACTCACACACACACAAAAGAGAGAGAGTGGGTGGTGTGTGTGCGATTATCTTTCTCTCACTGCATCTCTCTCTTTTTAAAACACACACACACACACATATACACACACACACATAAACAGACTCTCGTGGTCTCTGTAATTATCCGGCACCTCTGGGTGCTGTGTGAGCTGACAGGAACACAGTGAGGTAACAGTAGGTGTCTAAATGAGCTTTGAATCACCTGGAAATGATCAAACATCACATCAGATTCCCATTAGGCATCAAGAGTGTTCTAAAATGAAAAACCCACCACCCACTGGTCCAGAAACAGTCATCTGCTCTCTCAAAATGACTCATAGCAGATAAATTAAAACAAACATTATAGGATAGCAGGTAATCAAAAACACTTTTACAGGCTGGATCCTCGATATTTTAGATGTTTTGAAGGATATGGTAATGGACAAAAAAAAGCTTTTTAGCATTTTGAATAAAACTCTTGATGTTTTTGTGTGGAAAAACTCACAATTCCAATTTTGATGATTTTCATGTTTTCACTTAAGTGATGAATTACATGCCGCTCTTGGGCTTATGAAACACTTTAAAAAAACAAACAAACAAAACACTGGATAATTTCAAAAATGCATTGTCATCACGAACAAGATTGTTTTTCTTAGTTCTTGAAAAGTTGACATTTTGGAGATACACGATTTCTACCAAGTCCCACTTTTTACTGCATGTTTGCTCAACTGTTACAGCTTTCAGCTCCTTCCCTAAGAGGAATTGTTTGTGTGAAAAAAAAAAAAACTTTTCTGGATTGGCTTCGTGCAGATGAGTGAAAATACACTCAAATCCATTTCTAAGCCTCGTGGTTGTATGCCTCCGCCAATAAACTTTGTTTTATCATTTCAAGGACAGTCTTTATTTATTGAACATATATAATTAATGTGATTATTAGGTCAACTTTTGGTGTCTGCAAAAGTAAGTGACAGCACTTCCACCGTTTTTGTAGAATGACCCAAGATCGTTTTCTCAGCTACAGTGGTAAGCAAAACATTATGATGTCACAGTGAAGCTGACCCTTGAACTTTTGGATGTAAAATGTCATCACTTCATCATTTTATCCTATTAGACATTTGTGTGAAATTCTGTCATAATTAGCGAATGAATTCTTGAGTTATATCCAAAAACGTCTTTTGTGAGGTCACAGTGACCTTGACTTTTGACCACCAAATACGAATCAGTTCATCCTTGAGTCCAAGTGGACGTTTGTGCCAGATGTAATGAAATTCCCTCAAGGCGTTCCTGAGATTCACAAGAATCGGACGGACGGACGGATGGACGGACAACCCGAAAACATAATATAAAACATAAAAAAAAACATAAAAACACACACCCATCCCCTCACATACTGTATGTATCCCACATGCACACATTGCAATGCCTGTCTAATTGAGCAGCTTTGGGTGTGAATGACAGTCACAACAGCTGCTGGACTGAGTCATGCTGTAAACCCTCCACATCCAGCTTCCACTCTGATAGTAACACACTCTCTTTTTCACAGCACACCCATGTAGGTAAATTATGTAAGAGGAAGATTAAGGAGCTACTTACGCAGTAGAATATATTTGGTCGGATATATTCGGTGAGTAAGCCTGCAGACTCTTAAGCGGGAGAGCCAAGTTCGATTCCCAGCAGAGACGCTTTCACAGAATTCAACTTAGACTCTTACTCTTGTTCCCAGACGGCCAGGGATTTGAACCAGCAACCTTCTGGTGACAAACCACATAGGAAAGGTTTGTTGTTGCTTGTTGTCAGTGGCATGCAGGGAGAGAAACATGTGAAAATGCCCCCCCCCCCCCCCCTTCTCTCTCCACACATATGTATGGTACATATGTGACTTCAGCTGAGGTCAACCGAATATTGTTTACCGGTTTGTTGAGCAGCGTTGCCTTTGATCAATCCCCTGTCTCATTGATCAGATTTCATGCATGGATAGATATATGGATGGATGGATAGACAAATAGATGGACGGACGGATGGAGGGATGGAGGGATGGGTAGACGAGCAAAGCACAACATTATCAGTCCCATGATCCCATCTGCCATCTAAATCTCTCTCCCTGAGCAGACATTTACCCTCTGGGCCCTGATCGATACATTTCTCTGATAGGTCAGTGTATTGATTAGGCCCGAGGAGACGTTCCATTGGGCTGTCACGGCCTTCAGGGCTCAGAGAATACACTGACATGACCGCATCGATCTCCACTTACATGGTCTCCATGTAAACCTACTGCCATTACAGACTGGCAGAGAGAGAGAAGAACAAAGAGAGAGAGGAGAGGAGATGAGATCAGAGCGTCTGCAAGATTCATCAAGTTACATTTACCACCTTTTTAATGCCAGTTAGACTGAAATATATGACCCAGTGTTGCCAGATCTCATGAGAGAAACAAGCAACCAGGTCTATGGAAACAAGCCCAAAAGAAGCGACTTGCACCCCCACCCCACCCCCTCCACACACACACACACACACACAAAAACGTCTGTCTTGTCACGTTTTGGGGGGGGGGGGGGGGTTCACAATTGAAATAAACGTGAAAATGAAAAACAATTGTAGGCGGCCACTAACAGCGCTAAACATTTCATATCAGCATCAGCATATCACTCGTTCAGCCCCAGTATAATGTTTCCATCTTATTCACATGTCGTCCTTTCACACTCATGGTAACAGCAGAATACTTTGGGAATGCCATCCATTGCCTTTTAAGGTAATTTGCATCATAATTAGTTTGTATGTTAGTGAGATGCTGACTGGGTTTGATCAGACATTTTTACTTTTTACTAAATAAACACCTTGGTAATGGTTTCTACTGCAATTAAAAAGAACATTTAAAAAGATTGATTTCAAAAGTAGTTATAATCAGACAAACTGCTTCATAACAATAATTAGAGGCAATTATAGTGCTAAAGACTTTGTTGATGTGTTTTATTGCTTTTTAAAGACATTTTAAAATATCATACATTCATAAATGGCTAGAATGCAGGTAAATGAGCACAGATCTCTGCAGGTAAAGTCCTCCTGCGGTGTGTGTGTGTGTGTGTGTGTGTGTGTGTGTGTGTTGTGTTTGAGCATAATGTTCACTTTAACTTCCATTAAAGTGAACATTATGCAGAATGCAGAATGCAGTGTAGTGGCGAAGATTTTCCATATTAGTGTGTGTGTGTGCCTTCTGGTGGATTGTGTGTGTGAGAGAGAGAGAGAAGAAGAGAGAGAAGAACAAAGAGAGAGGAGAGGAAATGAGCTCAGAGCGTCTGCAAGATTCATCAAGTTACGTTTACCACCTTTTTAATGCCAGTTAGACTGAAATATATGAAGAGTTTCACAACTGAAATAAACGGTTTACAGCACCTTCAGGAAGTATTCAGCTCCCTCGACCCCTTGACTTTTTCCGCATTGTGGTGTGAGGCTGCGCTCACACATGGCGTTTTTTTCTTTTTTTAAATTAAAACCAATGCAAAGTGGCCGCAAGGAGCAAAAAAGGCTCCGCTCTTGAAAAAGCGCTGTGCAGCTTCTTTTGCACTTTCAAAAGCTGCAAAATGCTCAACTTTTCAGAAAAGCGTTGGGTGACATGAACCGCTTTTTTCTGAGCCAACCAATCACGATGAAGGAGAAATCTCAATTTGATCCATTTTGAATTCAGGCTAGAACGCAGCATCATGTGGAGAATACTTTCTGAAGGCAATGTAGTCTTTACTGGACTCACAAGAAGAAGTAATGGTGCTGTCCCATGTATCTGGAAACGTATGAAAAACCTGTATTTTCTTCAGATATGAAAAAGAGCAGGGTTCATGTGGGTTCAGCTCTGAACTGGGACCTTTATCATGTTAATCTGTACTATTTCTACAGTACATTTTCTAATAAAAGGGAAAAATGGCCCAAAAATGCCTCTAAAAAAGAAAAATGCTTATTTCCTCATTGACAGCCATGAAGTTCCAAAATTCTACTGACCAATCCCTTGTTTTTGTTTGTTTTTATATAGTTTTACGTAGTTGTTTTTAGTATCATTTTTTACTTGCTATGCATTTATATATTGTTTTTATTTATGGTCATGCTAGGCTATTTTACAGACTACAGACCGGTGGCATTGACCTCCCACATCATGAAGACCCTGGAGAGACTTGTACTGGAGCAGCTCCGACCCATGGTCAAGCCACTCTTGGACCCCCTCCAGTTCGCCTACCAGCCCCGACTTGGAGTTGAGGACGCCGTCATCTACCTGCTAAACCGCGTCTACGCCCACCTGGACAAACCGGCGAGCACTGTGAGGGTCATGTTTTTTGACTTCTCCAGTGCTTTCAACACCATCCGGCCGGCTCTACTGGGTGAGAAGCTGACAGCGATGCAGGTGGATGCCCCCCTCGTGTCCTGGATTGTCAACTACCTGACTGGCAGACCGCAGTATGTGCGCTTGCAACAATGTGTGTCAGACAGAGTGGTCAGCAACACTGGGGCCCCGCAGGGGACAGTCCTATCTCCCTTCCTCTTCACCCTCTACACCACGGACTTCAACTACAACACAGAGTCCTGCCATCTTCAGAAGTTCTCTGATGACTCTGCTATAGTTGGATGTATCAGCAAGGGTGTGGAGGCTGAGTATAGGGCTGTGGTGGGAAACTTTGTCACATGGTGTGAGCAGAACCATCTGCAGCTCAACGTGGCAAAGACTAAGGAGCTGGTTGTGGATCTGAGGAGGGCCAAGACACCGGTGACCCCTGTTTCCATCGAGGGGGTCAGTGTGGACACTGTGGAGGACTACAAGTACCTGGGAGTGTACATTGACAATAAACTGAACTGGGCCAAGAACACTGAAGCTCTCTACAAGAAGGGCCAGAGCCGTCTCTACTTTCTGAGGAGGCTGAGGTCCTTCAACATCTGCCGGACAATGCTGAGGATGTTTTATGAGTCTGTGGTGGCCAGTGCTCTCCTGTTTGCTGTGGTGTGCTGGGGCAGCAGGTTGAGGGCAGCAGATGCCAACAGACTCAACAAACTGATCCGCAAGGCCAGTGACGTTGTGGGGGTGGAGCTGGACTCTCTGGTGGCAGTGTCACAGAGGAGGATGCTGTCCAAGTTACATGGCATCTTGGACAATGTCTCCCACCCGCTCCATGACTTGCTGGTCAAGCACAGGAGCACATTCAGTGCAAGACTCATTCCACCAAGATGCACCACAGAGCGCCACAGGAACTCATTCCTGCCTGTGGCCATCAAACTTTTCAACTCCTCCCTCAGAGTGTCAGACACTCTGAGTCAGTAGACTGGCTCTTGAACTTATTTCATCCTGTCAGCAGTTATAACCCATAACTTATAACTTATATCTAACTGTGCAATACCAATTTTTTTTGTGTGCAATAATTCAACTGCAATAATTCAACTGTGCAATACTTATTGATTATTTAATTATTTACACTGGTGTATGTATATATTGGAGTATGATGCATATTGTACAGAATTCTTATTTCTCTTATTTCTATATTATTATTATTATTTTTATTCTCATTGTTATATATTGTAGTATAATGCACATATTTTACATATTTCTTACTTTCGTATTTCTATTTTTCTTATAATTTCTTATAATTTCTCTACGCTTGTATATATTCACTTCTACAATGTGAGCAGCTGCAATGTAACCCAATTTCCCCTCGGGGATCAATAAAGTATTTCTGATTCTGATTCTGATTCTGATTCTGATTTCATGTAAAGTGTCTTTGAGGATCTTAAAAAGTGCTATACAAATAAAATGTATTATTATTAGGGGTGCAACGGATCACAAAGCTCACGGTTCATATCGTATCACGGTTTTGAGTCATGGATCGGATCATTTTTCGGATCAGCAAAAAAAAAAAAAGGGTTAGGGTTAAATTAATTTAAAAATGTGCTACTTTGGCTCTGATGCAGCCGCCTCTCTCTGTCTGTAGTCACCACTCTGTAGTCTCGCTCAATGTCCCGCCCACAGCACGATCTGATTGGTTACACGTCATGAGTAACAGCCTATCAACACTGAAGGCTCTGCCACAGACAGGCAAAGAGACTGGAGCTTCTCCGAGTGGAGCTGTGTGTGAAGGGAAGGCGGCATATTGCCGAAGTTGAAATAAACATCACAATCTTGTGATCTATTTCAATGATGACAAGCATGCCCAGTTTCCCAGTTACACCACTGAAAATGCCTGAAGTCAAGTCACAGCCTACGGGATTTCACTCAATGGAGGCGAAAGCGACGGCTTTTATATCAGTCGCTCTTCCTTTTTTTTTCTTCCCTAACGCAATCATTGCACTTCAGAGTAAAACACAGCAGCATCTGTCTTGTCTGTATCTTTTCACTGCAACTCTGCAACCAGATTTAGGGAATTATTACTTTAAAAAGTAACAGCGGCAGTAAAACTGTATTTCACACTAAGATGGTTAAACTTTGCAATTAATCTGCGGTTCACATGCGTGCCGAACCGTGGGGGGGGGGGGTCCGTACGGATCACGGATCAACTACAGTCCGTTACACCACTAATTATTATTATTATTATTATTATTAATAACAGTTTTTAAGTAACATTGGGTCACAAAACTCACACAGCATATACATGACCATGTAAACTTTCCAAAAGACACCCACCAAACTTGCAGCTATGTAGGAAGATTAACCAGACAGACTCTGATCCATATTTCACCTCTGCAGCAGCATCAGAGGAGGCTGCAGGAAACTTTGGATGTGGATCTGGATGTGGATCTGGACCTGAAGCTGCGTAAAACCCTGCCTGGCATCGGTCCGGAGGCGTCGGTCCGCTGGGAGGCAGCAGGCAGCAGGGGAAGCTGCTTTATTACTCCGCCTTCATCTCTCATCAGACTCACATCACCTCGGAGGACGCCGTGACCTGGAAACCCTCTGGTGTACCGCCGGAAAAAGTCCAAACCCTTTAAACTTGGATCATCTCTTTTCCTGCTGCTCTTTTCTAGTCTTTTTTTGTTTTGTTTTTGTATTTGTTTCTATTATTCTCTTCTTATGTTTTTTACTTTGCTGTTTTCTTTTGTCTTGGCGCCATCCCAAATTTTCTTGTTCATCATCGCCCGTTTTATCTCTGATTGGCACATTGAAATTGCCTGAAATGTAAGATTGCATTGTTTTAAGTGACCAAGGAGACCAAGACTGTGACAGATGTCCATGTTATCTTTCTTTTTTTCCAGATATCTGGAGTCAGTTTTTTACCTAAATAATCATTGGACAAATGAGTCCTTGCAGTAACAGATACTTTGGCTCGCAGGTAATAATTTGGTCCTGAACATATTCTTGAGTCTTGAGTTTTGAGTACACACAATCGATTAAAAACAACCAAACTATATTGCACTATAGTTCATTTCTAACTCTCAGCCTCGTTTTTATGCTAATTGTCCTTGGACCCCCCAAGATAGTTGTGGCCATCCTCCGGTCCCCAATTTAAAAAGTCCTAAAATCACCACTGTTGTACCTTCCCAGTAGTTTTTCAGGGAGGGCAGAGCGTTCTATGGAGGTATTATTGGAGCAAAACAACTGAGCACCTGTGACAGTGGAATTTGTGGTTGTAGAAAACAGTCACACATGTGTATCAGTAAATTTGAAGTCACAGAGAAAAATGCTTTAGGAGTTGCGAACACCATATTCACTGCAGCAACTGTAGCAAAAATGTGAGCGTATGAGTTTCTTAATTTGTGATTTGTAGAATAGGATTTGTGCACCCGCAATGAAGAATTTGAGAAGGTGTAACTGTTGTGTTTGTGGGAGAGAAAAAAATTCTACAAGTTTGCAACTCCTAAAGCATTTTTCTCTGTGACTTCAAAGTTACTGATACACACGTGTGAGTATTTTCTACAACTACAAATTCCACTGTCACAGGTGCTCAGTTGTTTTTCTCCAATAATACTTTCATAGCGTTCCTCATCCACTGTCCATGCCCAGATTTATTTATTTTTTTCCCAGCTGGTCTGGGGATTGAAATCCTGGAGGTGGGCGTCTCTAACCCGAGGCTCACCCCGCCCCGCCCGCTCCCTGTGATCTGACCCCAACATGTCGTCTGATCAGGACTGCTGCTCATCTGCCCGAACAGCATCAGACCGGTTTGGCTCTGATGTGCAGCAGATGGAGCCAGATGGCGATGTGGTTCAGTGAGTCTGGACGCTCCGACACGCTCCTGTACTGTACGACACCCAGCATGCATCAGGACAGACAGCAGGACATGAGAGAGCACATTAGGACATGTACAGTAAAAGAATACAAAAAATATGAAAGGGAAGGTTCTAAACATAGGGTCCGGGGGCCCCAAGTGGTCCCTGAGGGGGTTCCAGGGGGTCCCCAGCAAATTGATAAATTGTTAAACTTCAGCATTATTTCATTTAAAAGCTAACACAATTAGCTTGATTGATTTTAAGGCTGTGTGTGAGCGTGAATGTCACTGATTTTCTCTCTCTCCCTCACTCACACACACTCACTCACACTCACACACACACACACACACACACACACACACACACACACACACACAGAGCAGCCAGTTCAAAGAGGCCAGAAAATAGGCGGTGTGGGACTGGACAGCATCTGAATTGTTCTTTTCCATACAATTCACCTTGGGGATGATGGAGCAGTTAAATCAGAAAGCATGCAGGAAATCACAGTGACTGCATCTCTGTGCACACACACACACACACACCCACCCACACACACACACACACTCACACACACACAAACACACTCACACACACACACACACACGCTCGCTGGACTGAAATTTGATTGGAGTCTGTGTCTGATCTTGATCTAATGGTCGTCAAACCAGCATGTAGCTTAGTGTCATGTACCAATACCAGTGGTGAGTCATACCTCATCAGTGTGTGTGTGTGTGTGTGTGTGTGTGTGTGTGTGTGTGTTCAGTGGGGGGTATGGAGGTGGTGTGGGCGGTGTGAGAGACTTTGTGCCTTTTCACATCAACGACGGCCGACACGAGTTCAGTTCACACGTGGTTGCGTATGAGAGTGTGTGTGTGTGTGTGTGTGTGTGTGTGTGTGTGTGTGTGTGACAGATCGACCCCCTGCAGTCTGCCATGTCACACCTGAGCGCCCACTGATACTTCTCAGCATGGGAACTGAAGAGCAAGCGAGAGAGAGAGAGAGAGAGAGAGAGAGAGAGAGAGAGAGAGAGAGAGAGAGAGAGAGAGAGAGAGAGAGAGAAAGAGAGAGAAAACGAGAAAATGAGAGATGAAGACAGAAAGACAGAGAGAGACCTCTACCTCTCAAAGGAGATGAAGAGTTGACTTCAATCTAGTTCCTGTTGCTTTAGTAACACCACACACACACACACACACACACACACACACACACACACACAGGGCAGCAGCTCATTTACTCTCGGGTACATCAGTTGTTTTCTCACAAAATATCACTTGCCACCTTTGCCCTCCCTCTCTCTGTTTTATTACTGTTCTCTCGCTCCATCGCTTACTAGTTAGAGAGACTGTCCCATAGCCTGAGGGTCACAAGTTCATCAGTCTCCTAAAATGGAACGCTCAACTCCAGCCAAACAAAGTCAAGAGGATACCAGGTTCAAAAACACATAATGTAACAAGGAAAAAACAGCTCTCACTACCTCGTTTCCTCCTTTTATTCATGTAATTTGTCCAGGTGAGAGCGATGCCATTTGAACTCTGGTGGCACCAAATAACGGCACCTGAAAAATGCGAGTCTCAAGTCCTCTAACAAGAAAAGTACAGTGTGGTTTGTTAGGAGTGAGAACGCAATCCAACCAACTACAGGAAACCACCCCAAAATGCAAGGGATTATGGGTAGAAGGAGACGGATGCAGGTTCCTCATGCTTGGAAAAAGCCCAGCAGAAGAAAATTAAGTCTGGACTGATGCTCGTATTCAGCTATTTCTTCATGGGTTCTTAACTTGCATGAACACCAGAGAAGAAGAGACAGACAAGTCCATCGTGTTTACCTGAAGTTACAAGGACTGGAATCAGATTCTAAAAAAAATTCTAACCCAGCAGGATGACAGGTTCCCAAAACTCTGTCCAATAAACGAGCTAGGTAACTTTTTGACCTGAAATTAAGCAATGTGAACCTAAATAAACCAAATGCAACAAACATGCAAAAACAGATTTTCCACGTAATGTATGTTCAGACCAAAGAATACTAAATGTGTCTAATATGGAGAATGAAGTGTCCCAAAATGGAGTCATACCTATGTTCCCAGGGTCCTATGTTCCCCAGCTCTATATAGCACATAATGGGAACCTGAAAAAGATGTTCCCCAGCTCTGTATTCGCTTAATATGGTTAGTTAGAGTTAGGGTTATGGTTAAACATAGGACCCTGGGAGAGCACATATGTAGAACTGGGGAACATAGGACCCCTTTGTCATGTTCCCATTATGTGCCATATAAATCTGGGGAACATAGGACCCTGGGAACATAGATACACTCCCCTTTAAAATCCCTCTACTTTCTGTATGGCTGTGTGTTGAGGCAAACCTTGAACCTCTCTTCCTCTGTCTTTACCGAAGAAGCCTGTCATCTCTGTCTTCCTCCTCCCAGCCTTCACCTCTTCCTCTCTCTCTTTCATTCGTTCTCTACACATTCATCTTCTCTCTCTCTCTCTCTCTCTCTCTGCTTCTTCTCATCTCCGCCACCTGCTGCCACTCACCTTTCATATCTCTTTCTTTCGCCCTCCGCTCTCCATCATCCCTCTCTCTGATTCGCTCGTATTCCTCCAGAGACTATTTTTGTCTTCAGAGGAAAAGTACATTCTGAGGCTTTGCTACTGTATATGAGGTATGGCAGGCCCACACACACACATATCAGTTTGGTGGATGCTTTCATCTGATGTAACGTCATCACAACGTAGCAAGATTTTGATACAGCTTCAGTACCGCTGAGAAAAGACTGAATTCAATATTGAATCTCATAAACATTCAGTACTTTAACCAAATGTGTTCTGCAAGCTGAAGATCCATTTCAGGATTAGAAAAGTTAATAGAAGAAGAAGAGGAACGACTGAAATAGTTTAAAGAAGAAGAGGGATTGGAATAGACAGAGCTGCAGTCTGGAAAACAGCAACAGCTTCACACAGTCCACTGTTGCGCCCCTCTGAATAGGGGGAAAATGTGAAAAGAAAAATGTGTAAAGAAGACAGGACACGCTGCTGATCTCACGTCTGTGTAATGAATGAGGCTTTGCATTTCAATACAAACTGTTTTCAGTCAAAGCAGTTAGGAAATAACCAAGATATATCAGAAAATCATTATCCATATCAGAATAAATCATATTTCTACACGTTCTTTTACCATTTCCACCTGTGAAGCATTCATATTACATCAACTGTTTTTATCTGCTTCAACCATGTAAAATAACAAATATAGATATACAGTATATTATTATTCACCTCTACGTCGTATTTTAAGCAGTTATCCTGATGCTTCAAACACATTATACTGTATATTATACTTGTGAGCATTTAAAGACAAAAACAGATATAATAACTCCAACATCTTTCCTGTTACACAAAAGAAAAACCGCTCGCTCCCCTTGCTCCAACTCACCAGTATCTACTCAACACCGCCCTATCACGGGTTCCCTGCATGATGCTAACATTTTGATATTTTGTCTAACTGTGTAACACTCCTTTTAACACCATAAATAGCATGTTATTGGTATTTTGTTGGAGTTGAGAGACGACGTCTACAACCGGATTGTTTCACAAGTTTTTTAGGTCCAGACGACATTTCGGCTAATCTCTATAAACAGATATCTGCATATGAGACGTCGTCTCTCAACTCCACCTCCATTCTCATGTCTCAAGTTGCTAATCGGACTGTAAACAATGACCGGCGCACGGAAGAGGAAGTCTTGGCCCGGATGTCCGCTGGCTACACCGGAAACCCCGAAATATTGTCCGTCGCCCCCAGAGTCTAATCGTCGTCAGACTGGGGGTTCAGAGATTGCTGTTGAACTGAGTACAATGCTGCTGGTCTGCTGTCTGTGCTTCTCCAAATGACAAAAATGACGTGATGTGACATCAGGCGCATTAGAGATCGCTTTAGATCCATTTCTCTACATTGACCAACTTTTGATTTTGTGCTTCTGTATGGGAAACACTGCATCTCTTAGACTGACTGACTGACTGACTGACCTGAATTTGCCTCATGACGCCCTCGACTGCGCCGTGGGAAAAACTTTTGCCAAAAATGTAAACGTCACTCCCTGTTAAAAAAAAATGTCTTCGCACAAGTTGGGAATTGAACCCGGGTCATCGGAGTTTAAGTCAAATGTCTCCACCCCCCTGCCCCCCCGACCTCCACACTTTTACTTTCCATGACATTTCAACATCAACCTACATCCTGTTTCTAATCGTGTTTCCTCCACCTAATCCTTTACTGCTGCATGGGGGAACGTATTTCTCTCACTTTTTCGTGCACGGATAACCTTATTTGCATTTTAAGACACTAGTGCAGTGCCCGTTCGCCCCGACCCGCTGCTGCACAGAGCACTGTTCGCTTGTTTATTCAAAGTTTATTAATATTGAACGTGTCGCGTGTCCAAATTGCCCCAAATCTGACACTGCACTTCCTCGGGTCCCCAGCAATACACCCGTCAAGTGTGAAGTAGATCGGACGAACGGTTCTCAAGATACGCGAAGGACACACATACAGACAGAGATTCCTTGCTTTATAGCATGATGGCATTCATTTCACGAAATGTTGTGACAGCAGGCTGTTGTGCGTGTTCACTTCTGATCATATCACACACACACACACACACACTGCTGTAAGAGTGTGTGTGTGTGTGTGTGTGATCTGCCGTCGGCCCTTGTCGCTTTCATCTTGGGCTACAGTGTGTGTGTGTGTGTGTGGCTTCCTCTGATGGCGGAGGGAATAATGGGGAGTCCCAGCGCTGTGTGTCTTGACAGGGGGAATAATGGGGCGTCCCAGTGGGATGTCTGGGTAAATGGGGTCTTGTTGACGTTGCAGGTAATTGCAGAGTGCAGCTGTCATTGTTTTCATCCTGACAGTCGGCCGCCTTGTCAGTCCTGTTGACAAGAGGAGACGCCGCTGCCTCGCTGCCTGCGTGGAAATGTGTGTGTGTGTGTGTGTGTGTGTGTGTGTGTGTGTGTGTGTTTGTATGCCTGACTGCCTGTGTGCATGTATGGCCATTTGTATGTGAGTGTGTGTGTGTGTGTGTGTGTATGTGACTGAGATAGAGAGAATGTGGATGTGTGTTTGTTCATTTGTGCATTTATGTGTGTGAGAGATTGTGTGTGTGTGTGTGTGTGTGTGTGCGCCTGACTGCTTGTGTGTACATATTTGTGTGTCTGTGAATGTGTGTTTGTTCATTCATGCATTTGTGTGTGTGTGTGAGAGAGGGAGAGTTTGGGTATCTTTGAGTGACTGATATGGTGCTGAAAAATGTGGTATGTGTGTGTGTGTGTGTATGTGTGTGTGTGTGTGTGTATGTGTGTGACTGATTGTGTGTGCTTATGTCCACTTGTGTGTGTGGTTGTGCATGTGTGTGTGTGTGTGTGTGTGTGTGTGTGTGTGTGTGTGTGTGACTGATTGTGTGTGCTTATGTCCACTTGTGTGTGTGGTTGTGCATGTGTGTGTGTGTGTGTGTGACTGATTGTGTGTGCTTATGTCCACTTGTGTGTGTGGTTGTGCGTGTGTGTGTGTGTGTGTGTGTGTCTGTGTGTGACTGATTGTGTGTGCTTATGTCCACTTGTGTGTGTGGTTGTGCGTGTGTGTGTGTGTGTGTGTGTGTATGTGTGACTGATTGTGTGTGCTTATGTCCACTTGTGTGTGTGGTTGTGCGTGTGTGTGTGTGTGTGTGACTGATTGTGTGTGCTTATGTGTACTTGTGTGTGTGGTTGTGTGTGTGTGTGTGTGTGTGACTGATTGTGTGTGCTTATGTCCACTTGTGTGTGTGTGTGTGTGTGAGAGAGAGGGGGAGAGAGAGAGACAGAGTTTTTGTATCTTTGAGTGACTTGTGATACCACTGCGTGTGTGTGTGTGTGTGTATGTCCCTGTGTGTGTGTGTGTGTGTGTGTGTGTGTGTGTGTGTGTGTGTGTGTGTGTGTGCGTGCGTATACTGTATATATTATCATTTGAGAGATGAATGTGACTGTAACATGCATAGCTTTGGCTCATGTGTTGAATATGTAGGTTCCCCACACACACACACACACACACACACACACACACGTAGTGGCAGCCATGTTAGAAGCCTCTCCATCATGTATGTGCATGTTGCCTCCATCTCTCCTCCTGCAGTCTAATCTCGCTGAAACGCTACACAGGAGAGCTGAATAAATCACCTGATCTTTCCCAAATGCTTCATAGTGCTCAAATGTTGCAAAGTAGAGTTAAATTCATAGTCTAATCATTCTACTCAGAAATTTCCAACTTACCCAAATGCTGTTATATAGAGTGGAAAATTAATGTAAACACAAAAATGTTTCAGTCACCTGGTCACCAAGCTATTCCTGGCTCCTACTGGGAGCTGAAAAGAGAGAGAACATTTGTATTTCACAAACTTTTAATCATGCAGGGAAGGCTGAGAGAGTGCACACAGTCTCTCTTATGTATTTTGGACACGACTAATGTGAAGATTACATTCCTCCACCTCCACCATGAAAGGATTATGTGAGAACAGCATGAGTTGGACTCGCCAATTTCACGTGTTCGCCATGTTAGGGGGAGCGTACCTATGTTCCTAGGGTCCTATGTTCCCCAGTTTAATATTCTGTTAACACACATTAGCCCTCCTATTGTGTTCGGGTCAAATTTGAGTATTATCCAGTTTTTTTTATTTGAACAAGGCTTCAAAACAGCTATATAAACACAACAAATCCAATGGTTATCATTTTATTTGATTTTAAAGGTCTCTAACCCTAACCCTAGAACTGGGGAACATAGGACCCTGGGAACATAGGACCCTTTGTCATGTTCCCATTATGTGCCATATAAATCTGGGGAACATAGGACCCTGGGAACATAGGAATGACTCCATGTTGGGAATAGCTTGTGGTCAAGTTCAGGAAAATAAAACAACTTTTGGTTAAGGTTAGGGCAAGGCTTTGGTCATGGTGAAATAAGAATAACCTTCACTGAAAATGAAAACTTCACTACTAGAAATCGTTTTGGTATGAGTTGGGAACTGAACCCTAGTCATCAGACTTGAAGGTTTATGTAGGTAGAGGAGAGAAAGCTTTGTCAAAACAATAAGACAAGAAAGTAAAAAAAATTCAAACACGTCAGTATTTTAATTAAGTGCTTTGTGCTGCGTATATTCTTCTGTCGAATACATCTGCATGTATCTCCGGTGTGTGGGCTGAGGTGATGCAGAGATGCAGTTCTAATTGTTATTATGTAATATCAATGACGCATGATATAATTGTATGCAACATGTCAGAAAATTATCTCTGCATTGTCATCCCGAGGTGTGTGTGTGTGTGTGTGTGTGTGAGCCATGTAATTAGGTCACTGATCAATTATCTTAGTGATAGCTTTGTTCCAGTCGTACATGGTTAACAGCTTACTGAAACATGCAAATTGACTGAGAACATATTTTTTGTGTTACTGAGTGAGAATATAATCCTTACTATACTTCTCTTCTTTTCTCATATTTCACTTAATTCTCTTACATGATCATTCTAGGGTCACAGGAACATTTGTCACAGCTGTCGTCAGGTTGCTGTGACCTCTGACCCTTGACCTAATTCTTTGTATGTGGATGTAGATCAGCCGTCTCTTCGTCGTCCGCAGTTAGTACAAAATGCAGCCGCTCGTCTTCTGACTGGAAAAAGAAAGCGTGATCACATCACACCAGTATTGGCCTCCCTCCACTGGCTTCCTGTCCGTTTCAGGATTGATTTTAAGATTTTATTGCTTGTTTTTAAGGTTTTAAATGGGCTGGCGCCACCATATCTAGCATCATCATACGGATGCTCTTGGATGTTCTGAGATCTAGGCACAAAAACAGAGGCGACCGAGCCTTTGCGGTGGCTGCCCCTAATCTCTGGAACAGCTTACCTCTTCATATAAGAACTGCTCAGACCCTAGAAACCCTTAAGTCGCTGCTTAAGACCCACCTCTTCTCGTTGGCATTTAATTCGAGTTGAGCTCGACACCTTGACCTCATCTTCTATTGTGCCGCAAGTCTTTTTTTATTATGTTTATTGTTTTATTTTATCCTTATGTGTTATTTACTTTCATTTATTCATTTATTTACTTTTACTTATTCATTTATTTTGGTATTTTAAGCCTGTTCAGCACTTTGGTCAAATGTAAACACCTATGCGTAAAGCACTCCGCGGTTCTTTTTGATCGCTAACTTCAAACCGATGACTGAAAAATGTTGTGTTTAGAGAGATTTTTGAGGGGAAATGTATTGGGACTATTTCAGTTTCCATCAGGAAAGTCAGAAGGCAAACCAAAGAGAGGCAACTAACTAAAATAGTAGCCATGGCTAATAAATAAATTGGGAATAGCTGTGCAAAACGGCAAAGTGCGGCAAGCATCATGTGTGCAAATTCAGCAAATCAATAGCTGTGCCATCCATTCAGGTCAGGCAAAATGAAGCAAGTACTCTGAATCAGTTTTGCAGAATGATGTGTTTGCCGGTGAGGAAGTACCAGATTTCAGCTTGTTGGTTCACACTCTCTCATACAAAGAGAGAAGGAAGTAAAAAGTACTGAGGCTATCCATTTAATACACAGCGGTCTTTATTGCCATGTAAACACATTAACATTACACTGGCTCATTAGGGACACTGAGCGTCACTGATTATGTTAAGTGAAGCCTGTGACATCTCTTTGTGAATTGTGAGTCTGCTGTGGAGTGGATCGCTCCATTGAGAACTCTCTAACGCCCCTGAAGTTTTCATTTAGCAGTGATTTATCTCAACCAAATGAGCCTTGCTTTCCTTACTCAGCATTTTTTTTTAGACAAATTCATCACTGAGGGGGGAGGGATCTTCTCCGCTGTTATACTCCCTCCACCAGGCCCGAATCATCAAGTTAGAGACCCCTGGGCTCAAATGTTTGATGGGCCCCTAGCCAGCTTGGTTTGGTATGATAATGATAATACTATGTTTAATGTAGGTTGTCCTCACACACACACACACACACACACACTCTCTCTTTCCTGTCTGTCTCTCTCCTGTTCTCCTCCTCTGCTCTCCAGGGGCTGTCTCTGTGTCTGTCTGTCTGATGATCTCCTCCTCTTCCCTCTACTCTCCTCCTCTCTCCTCTTCTGGTTATAAAAAAAAGGTTGTCCTCACACACACACACACACACACCTGTTGCTGTCTCTTTCCTGTCTCACTGTCTCTCTCCTGTCCTCCTCCTCTGCTCTCCAGGGCCTGTCTCTGTGTTTTGTCTGTCTGTCTGTCTGTGTGATGATCTCCTCTCCACCTCTCCTCTCTCCTGTTGCCCCTTAGAAAGACTTCTTCCGGGCTTTCCTGTTAGCAAACTCAGTCACAACTTCATCAAAGGCCAAGTTCCTGACAAGTTTGCGTTGTTATGAGTTCATTTTTAATTCTTGCCATCTGTGAAAATGATCTTTCTCCTTCGCAGTTTGTCACTGGCAGAGTAAAAAAAAATACATAGGGCTACAAACACGTTGGGGAAAGTTGATTGCAGGCCATGTTTCAAGAGCAGCTGCAGTTTGCAGTTTTTGAGGAGACTTATCCTGCTCGCTCTGTATGAAGCATCTGTACTGGATAATTTCATCTGCGAAGTTCTGATCTAAATCAGACGCGTATGAAGCTAAATTAATGTTAACAACAACGTTTTCATCCTGATTCCGTTTAACGAAAAATGTGTCAATAGATGGCACACTTCTTAATAGTGACGCCTCCCTCTCCTCTTTTTCTCTTTCGTTTGCTGCACCCACTTCTGCTTGTTTCATTCATTTTTGAACGGTCGGGTCGGTTAGAGGCGGCGGAGTAGGGGAGAGCGGGGCGGGGTGTAACCATGGTTTCCACACCTGACCAATTATATCATTCTGCTTAGGTAAAAAAAAAAAATATGAGCGTGTTTTTGATTGGTTATATATGGTGTCATGACCTGAAATTTAAATTTAAGAAAAAAATATTTCTTGTAATTTTTTTTTTTTGTGCTGCTTGGGCCCCCAAGTGCACATGGACCCCTGGGCCCGTGCCCAGAATGCCCATTGGATAATCGGGCCGTGCTCTCCACTGGCTGCCTGTATACTGGATCAGAAACCCCAAACCTCCAGGTCATGGTCCAACCCATTCATGCTGTGTTTTGCCACTACTTAGATCGTCTTTCCTTGGTGACCTAGGGTTAGGGTTAGGGTTAGGGTTGTGGGGGATCAAACCTGGGACCTTGAGGTTACAGGACAGTCTCAAACCAAAGGCAATCCCACTATTTATTCTTACAGCAACAGGGTTAGTGCAGGCAGTAGCAGGTAGTAGTAGGTTAGAGAAATGGCCTTGTATCACTGGGAAATAAACCAACAGCAAACTGTGAGGCTTTGCTGAAAATGTAATCACATCTTTTTTTGTTTTTTTTGTTTACAGCATTTGCAAATGGGCTAAGAAAAGGAGTGAAAAGTTTGCTTAAAGTTTCAGCAAAGCCTCACAGTGCGATTGGTTAATTATATTTATATAGACTGTTTTGTATTCCTGCAACCCACCAGCGCCTGATTAGAAGTGGCATCTTGACTACTCTTCAATGGCATCCACTTTGTTAACATAACTTACTAAATGCACTTCCTATGTGGAAAACCTTGAGTGTACAAGCTATTTGGCACACCTTTCTAATATTAAATAGTTTTTGTTCAAGGTGAAAAATCATTTTTAACCCGTCTTTTGTTGCTCATCTACATCACCACTTTGAGAAAAAAATGATTTTAACAGGTGAAATCAATCAGAGATCAGAGCTTTCACCTCAGTTCACCTGGACAGTCTGTTTCAAGGACAGAGCAGGTGGTGCTAAAACTGTAAAGAAATAGAAAGAAACCAACCACTGAAATGAGAATATAATGACATATAATCACCAATACAGATTTAATGGTCTATTTGCATGATGTTTGGCTTAAGAAAATGACTGTGAAAAATGAAATGTTATTTTTGAATAGCATAACTACAACAGGAGCAATTCACTGCTTTCACAAATGCCAGGAGGAAACTGACAAATGCAAAAGTGAAGAGTTTAATTCCAAAACAAGTGGCACTTTTACAAAATGGCAACACATTACGGTACTTTTTATAGGATAGTAGCTAACTTGCATCTGTGGTTAACAGAAATGACTTCCACAGACTGGATCCTCTATATTTTAGAGCTATTGAGTGATGAACTTCAGGAAATGGCTTTTTTTTTTTTTTTTTTTCCCAAATGGATGTATGGCATTTTGGAACAGAACCCTCCAATTTCAGCAGACAGATGTTCATTTTTAAAGCCCCAAGTGGAGGGGAAAAAAAAAAAAAGCAATTTTGCTGTGTGCTTAAAAGATTATTGAAAGTGACGCTTGTGGGCTGAAGGGTCTTCCACTCAGCACCTGTTACTGTGATTTGTGATAATGGCCTGAACAAAATTGAACAGTAAATCTCAAGCTCGTCACGGTCTTGGTGAAAACAACTTTCACAACTGCCCTCCCTCTTAAAAAAATTGTCCGTTCTCTTCCGTTTTCGACTCAAATGCCCAATCAGCTTGTTCGGTTTTATGCCCAGGCTTTTTGATTTTTTAACGGTTCTCATACTCCAGCACTGGCAAAAAGGTTGAAGAGGTGGGGGGGTTTTTGATATAAAACGTGGTTGCCAGTCATCGATTCACGCCACAGATAGAGAGGATAAAGCATTGTGAAGCACTTGAGTCGCCCTGCAGCCACAGTCCTCCTCCTCCTCAGCTGAAGCTCCGCCCACGCTGGACGAGCCGCCGCCGCCGCCGTGACTTTTCCCGGAACGAATGTGATGATGTGCTCAGAGGTTTTGGAATTGCGCCGCTTGCCTCGTAAAAAACAACAATTTTTCATTTTTCTGATTTGAACTGGGATGTCTGGTAGATCTGAGAGAGAGAGACAGAGAGAGAGAGAGAGAGAGAGAGAGAGAGAGAGAGAGAGAGAGACTGGAAATCATCTCTGTCATCTCACTCAGCTTCTGGTAAAGTATAGAAGGATGGTTCTTATGACTTGGCTGTCCTTCGTCTGTCCTCGTCTCCTCTCCTTTCCACTTGTCTCCTATTTTCTCTCCTTTCCTTTCCTTTCCTTTCCACTTGTCTCCTATCCTTCACTCTTCTCCTTTCCTCTCTCCTCTCCTCCTTCCTTTCCACTTGTCTCCTATTTTCTCTCCTCTACTTTCCTCTCCTCCTTTGCACTTGTCTCCTATTTTCTCTCCTCTACTTTCCTCTCCTCCTTTCCACTTGTCTCCTATCCTCTAGTCTCCTTTCCTCTCCTCTCCTTTCTCCTCTCCTCCTTCCTTTCCACCTGTCTCCTATTTCCTTTCCTCTACTTTCCTCTCTCCTCCTCTCCTTTCCATTTATCTCCTATCCTCTACTCTTCTTCTTTCCTCTCCTCCTCTCCTTTCCGTTCCACTTGTCTCCTATCCTCCACTCTTCTCCTGTCCTCTCCTCTTCTCTTTTCCACTTGTCTCCTATCGTCTATACTCTTCTCCTTTCCTCTCCTCCTCTCCTTTTCACTTGTCTCCTATCATCTACTCTTCTCCTTTCCTCTCCTCTCCTTTCCACTTGTCTCCTATCCTCCACTCTCCTCCTTTCCTCTACTTTCCTCTGTCCTCTCCAGTCTCCACCTCCATTTCCACTTCCCTCCTTCTCCTCTTAACTCTATGCCTCTCCTATCTTTCTCCACTCTCTTTTCCGTTACTTTCCTCCTCTCCACTGCTCCCATTTTCTATCATTTCCATCTCCCCTCTTCCTCTCTACTCCACATCTTTGTCCTTATCTCCTCTCCATCCTCCCCACTCCTCTCCTCTCCATTACTTTTCCTCTCCTTTAGTCTCTCTTCTCTCCTCCTATGATTTCCTCTCCTCTCCAGCTTTCCCTTCTCTCCCTCCTTTCACCCTTCCTCTCCTCTCCTGCCATATTTTCTCATAGCCTTTCCTCTCCTCTCCCCATCCTTCTCTCAATTCCATTCCTCTCTTCTACTTTCCTCTTCTCTGCAGCCCTCTGTCCTCCTCTTATTTCCTCTCCACTCCTCACTTCTCGTCTCCCCCTCTCCTCTCAACTTCTTTTCTCTCATCCTCCTCTCCACTCTTCTCCTCTCCATTCCATTCCTTCTCTCCTCCTCATCCTCTTACATTGCTCTGCCTGTTCTCCCACTGCTCAGCCTCTTCCAGTTGTTTCCCTCCCTCCCCCTCTCTCTCTCTCTCTCTCTCTCTCTCTCCCCCTCTCCTCTCTCTCTCTCTCTGTCTAACTTTATCTCCGTCTCATTTGTAGTCTTTCTGTCTTTCACCCACATGCTTCTACAGCAGTGATTCACTTTCTGTCTTCACATATAGTGAAGAGGAGGGGATGATATAACTCAATGTCTCCTGTCTCCCCCTCCCCTCCCCCTGAGGACTTTTATTGGCTTGGTGAAATGCATTTACTACTGTACATAACCTAATCTAACGCCCTGTTCACATGGGACTGATACTACCTTGAGACGTGAAGAGATTTCTAATAATTGTGGAGATCGTAAGTGATTTTAAGAGGATCTGCCATGATTGTAATTCATGAAGACTAAATTCCAGTGCAAATTACTTCCCTTATTTTAGTGAAGAGAGAGGTCAGCTGATGTTTCTAAATCCTGTCTTTTACTGGTCAAGAGGTTGCATTGCTCTCAGAATTTCAAGGACTTGTGTGTGTGTGTGTGTGTGTGTGTGTGTGTGTGTGTGTGTGTGTGTGTGTGTGTGTGTGTGTGTGTGTGTGTGTGTGTGTGTGTGCAGACGTTCCCCGACACTGTGTACTGATCCAGCCTCTCGGGTGAGGAGGGGATTAACCCTGTAATGAAGTAGAGTTTAATTGATTACCTGTTTCTCTGCTCTCTTCACCGCTCCCTCTTCGCCCTGACAGACACACACACCCACACACACACACACACACACACAAATGTTGTGAACAGTGTGCACACATACAACACAAATACACAAACATAAAGACATGAACATGCGGACACACACACATTCTCAGACACACAAGCACACTGCAGTGACCTTAATGCAGGCAGACACACACACACACACACACACACACATTGTTATGTGCCTCTTTCATAGACATTGATAGAGATCAGATCAATGCAGTGTTCAGTGAAACAGTGGCAGCAATAGAGAGAGACAGTCTTAAAATTAAAGGAATTAAAGGAACTTCAAGCAACATAAGCAACAAAGCCAATATCTATCAATAGCAATAAAATGTCTATCTGCTTGTCTTTTTAATAAAAACAGTAACTCTTTGTATAACACTTAAATGTATAGGGTGCACATACCAATAAAGGAAGTCTTGAGCTGCTGACTCCATCCACATCCATATCTTGTTAGAGTTGACCCCGTGAAACCCAGAGGCCAGCGGAAATAATGAACAATACCTGAATAAAGAATTACAACAGCTTTATCGTTAGAAATAAAAACAAGGATGCGCTAAAGAGAAGGCTGAACTGTGCTGACAGAGAGAGAAGACGGACTTCCTCTGCGCTTCACATCACCCGTCTGCTTTATTGGAACAGGGACGCTGGCTATTTATGGGGAGTCTTAGTTCATTAAACAGGCATTAGCGCTAGATGTCAACGAGCCTCCTGAGGCGTCGAGGATCATAGAGCATGGTGCTCATACTGACATTATTAGTGGCTCCATTCCCTGAATAGAGCATGGACAGAGGTGGAGGACAACAAGCTTATTTTAGACTGGTACCGTAAGTGCTGTATTTTATTTAAAGGTGTGACATATAGCATTTTAACATCAATAAAATAGCACAATATTAGTTTTGGGACATTAGTATAATTACTGAAAATAAATGAGACTATCACCGAGAAGATTGTCGGCCTCTGTCAGCCTCTACCAAACGGCCAAAATGGTGAATTGACCAAGTGGTGAATTTTGAAGCCAATAAGGAAGTGGCCGAAAGCTGCAGTTCCTCTAATGTCCGCTAGGGTCGGCTCCAAAAAGACTCTAAATCCCGCCCAACTCCATTCAAGTCAAAGGGACCACAGCCCGACTTCTCACTCAAATATAAAGTCAATACATTTTTTCGACAAGAGATTATGGTCTCAGCAGTTAATTTTACTTCTTCTAATATGTGTTCCTATGGCGATTTTCAAAATAATTGTGTCATTAACGGGATATAACGGTTATAAAAGGGTAGTTTTCCGAGTGATTGACAGGTCACTTGTCCAGTGATCGCACAGGTTGCCGATCACAGGCCAATAGCAGGCGGCTCTGCCTGCTCCAGCTCCAAAAAATGTCAACATGGCGGCGCTCATAGACCCCAACTTTTGGCTTCAAAACGGCCCTTCAGAAACCTGTGGGTGAGGTCATACTCACTATGTCCATCTTTTTTTACAGTCTATGGCCTCTATTCTACATCCTCCATTGTTTCTCCACCTGGTGGATCTGGAGGGAAATCTGCTGGATCGCTTTACGGCACAAAACAGGAAGAGGTTCTGTTCTTCCAGAGCAAAACGGAGCTAAAGCTGAAAGAGTTTCTGGCAGCAGATGGTGGAAGGAGGGAAAGGAGAGATGGAGAAATCACTTCCAACATGTTGATCCTCTTCAGTAAAGACAAAAGAGAAAACGTTTGACCAAAAAAGCAAAGATCCTTTTTGCAACGGGAAGCAAAGGTGTTTATGGGAAATGTGGTTTTACAATACCACTGGAGGAGATGGAGGCTGCCCATTGTCTTGACCATGGGCTCATTTCAGTAATTATACCAAGGTATCACAATTAATTTGACAATGATATAATGATGTTTAAAAATGCTACACATAACACCTTTAAGTATGTGGTGTGTGGAGAGTAGTACGGAAGCCCATTGAGGACATATATTCATACATTTTATTTATGCCGTTTTCCTGTGATAACAAGTTAATGTTCTTTGTTTTCTCAAGATATCAACATAATCTTCTCGTTATCTCAAGATAAGAGAGAGAAGTAGTAGAAGAAAGAAGTAAGAGGCATAGAGTAATTATCTTGTTATCTTGAGAAAATGAAACTGTTTTCCCGAGATAATTAATTAATTGATATTGTTCCTCGAGATTTCCAGCTCTGGTACATCTGATGCATCACACTTGACATGATGACATGCTGACTGAGGTAGGCCTACTTCAACATTTGGGTATTGAATGCTTTTCTTTAGGATGTTACTTCCAAACAGAAAATTATCTCGAGAAAACAAACTGTGTTTTCTCTACATAATGAGATAAATAACTTGATACCTTGAGAACACAAACAAATTAATTATCAAGGGGAAAATGGCATAAATAAAATATATGTCCTCAATGGGCTTCCGTAGAGAGAGTAGGGATGATACAGGAGAGACAGTAGCGGTGGTGTTTGAGGCTGCAGGCTCACAGCAGGACAGAAGGAGCCAAAGGTGGGTGTCTCCTGGTAGGTGGCACCAAGTGTGACTTTGGTTTTCAAAGTGACACCAAATTATAAACTCTCCATGGATACCTGCAGGAGTCAATTACTGAAGTACTGCTTTAATGAAGTAATGTCACACACTCCCTGGCTGCTGATCTTATGTATGCAGAGAATGAGGTTCATCCCTCTTACTGTCATCCCACAGGCATCAACAGAGGTCCAGACCAGCTCACACCGGCCATCTGATCGCAATGCTTTGGCTGATATATGCCGACAGAGCCTCTGGTGGCTGACTGATAGTGTGTGTGTGTGTTTGTGTGTGTGTGTGTGTGATCCCCAGTTGATCCACTGATCCACTCATTTTCAGTCAGTTGATGAAGCAGAGTGTTCGGTGCCATGGTGGTGAGTTGAGAGGGGTCAGTGTGTGTGTGTGTGTGTGTGTGTGTGTGTGTGTGTGTGTGTGTGTGTGTCTGCCTGTGTGCACACACGTGCATGTGGGTGTGAGTTTGAGTGTTTGTCTATTTTGTGTGTGTACGTGCAAATGTCCCTGCCTGCCTGTGTGTATATGTGCACATTGTGTGTTTGTCCATGTCTGTGCGTGTGTGTGTGCGTGTGTGTACGTGTGTGTGTGTGTGTGTGTGTGTGTGTGTGTGTGTGTGTCCTGCTGCCCTGGGCCTCCCCCATACCATCTGCTTGGCATGGTACAGTGTGTCCCTTCCAGCTCCCTGTAGGCCACTCTAGCGAGTCCACTCATGGCTCAGAATTAACGAGTAGAAGGACACTTCTTGGTTTGCAGTGTTAATTGCTGGGAGATTGTCTTTGCTTCTCTACTGTTGGCTCACTGCATGAGTGATGGTCGAACTCTGCTCACGAATGTAGAGATGAAATGGACGTTCAATAGCACAGAGACAGAGATTGTTGTGGTGTGGGTTTAGGTTCAATAATGTTATAAGTGAATAGTGTGATAAGGTGGATTTGTTTCCAGATGTAGGTTACTGTGACACAGTAAACTGTCTTGTCTATAGCTCTAGTCTCTACTCCAAAACACTCTGAGTTGTAGCTTGAGAAGAGTCAGCTCAGTTAACAAACTGTTAGCTAGCTAACTTGCTTGCTAACTTGTTTACAACAAGACAGTGATGGTTGGCTGACCGGATTAGCTAGCTAACAAAGTGACATTATCTAAACACAAAATCTGTCAGATGTATCGGTGGAGAAATGATCAGTTCCCAGTCAAAAACATTACAGAGACACAGAAACTAGAATTTTCAGACAAAACAGCACGCAAATGCAATGCTGTTTAGCCGCCGACTTGGAAGTCCCGGATGTCGGACTTTCCCACCAGCTTCCCATGAACGCAGCATAATAGTTATGGCAAAAAAAAACAGTAATCGCCAGAAAAATTCCAGTTCTGGAACATCACCAAAATCGAATCAACTGATCCTTGGGCCAAGAGCTGTCTGTCAACCAAATTTTATCCAAATCCATTTGTTACATTTTAATATATCTTGCTAACAAACATGCGAGGGTGAAAACACAATGTCCTTCCAACTTCGTAAGGAGAGGTAATTAAGCATATCTATTGAATCCTGTTGAGATGACAACGTTGTACATTTAGATATTTTAATCAGCTGTTCACAACCAATGTGTCAAGAGCTGAGGACCTCCAATATGGCTGCCAGAGGGTCACTGAAAGCTTTCTATAAATTTCATGCTTTGTTTTTGGCTTGCTTAGATGCCAGACTGGTGGGGTTTGACCCGCAGGACAACACAATGAGTGCCAGAAAGTTGTCAATCACAGGAAAGTTTTTGAAAGTCATTTGGTGTACATCGCTGTGATTGACAACTTTCCTGACACTGACACCATCTGCATTGTCCTGATGCAGTAAAACCCATCTGGTGCTGCATGCAGGGAAAACCAAACAGGAAGAATTATTTGCATATCAATGTTATTATATGAGAACCTTGTCACTCCAATTTAGTTGATTTTCATTTTTTAACTTCCATTAAAGGATTATATTCTCCTGTATAGGATAAAAAAATTTTTATGACCCTTTAGCTTATGAAACCCGTTCAAAACCCACACTGGATAAACTCCAAAATTCATGGTAGCTGACAACAAGGCTGCTTTTCTTATCTTCTAAAAAGTTGGATTTTCAAGATACAGGGTTTCTTTCTCTCCACATCTCTCTCTTTCTGTCATTCTCATTACATCTCTCTTTCCCCCTGTATCTCTGTCTCTCTATCGATCTGTCCCTCTCACTCTTATTCTTCTTCTTCCTCCTGTAAACTCCTCCAGAGTTTACATAACTTAACATAACTAGCATAACTTAACATAACACTTTATCACATAAATTCATAGTATCATAAGCAAGTAGAATCAAACTGCAGATTGGAGTTTTATACAAACATTTATCAGAGAGAGAGCTGCTGTGGAGGCAGAAATAATCTCATTGGTTGAGTTAAACCTCAGTGGGAGGAGCCAAAGAGCCACAGTTTTTCGGAGCAAAAGTTAGCTAACTGGCAAACTTAAATGGCAAAGGCAGAACTCTGGTCAAAATATACATTTTTAAAAATGAAGGGCAATGACTAGTTTTCATTCTTTCATGATGGCATTGATGATCTTGGAAGGTCAGCAGGCTAGCTTACCTAGCTAACTACAGGCTAGTAGGCTTGAACATGGAAGGCTATAGCTAATAACTTGGCTAGTATGGCTAGATTGAATTTTTTATGTAAATAGCAAGAAAGATATAGGTTTCATAATATTTCCTTCCTTCTCTCTTACCCATTATAGCCACAAAAAAAAACAAAAGTGGTTCTGTGGCTGCACCCATTGAAGTTTGACTCAAACAATGACATTTCTCCCTCCAAGAAATGCTTGTACTAAAACTCCAATCTGCTATCAAACAGATACAAAGATTGGGTATTTACGGGGGAAACGCATAAATGAATGCTTTTCTGAAAATATAATGAATTATTGTTTATACTGATGGCTGTGGCAGCCTACTATAATAACCTTCTGGAGAATATACTCTTCCCAGCTTTTTATTTACCATTATATCACTGGACACAGCGCATTCCTTGAAGGCAATATAGACACAGCAAGTCAGTCTGCTACGTCTGTGGGGGAAAAAAAACAGATTTGAGAAAGAGAGCTGGGCTGATGTGAGGGAGGGTGGTGATAAAACGGTTTTTGACAGCTAGCATAAAATGGCTGTTGGCTTCCCCTGTCTAAACTCCTATGAAATATATAAATGTCCCTTCACGGAACATTGGGGTTTTGACAACTTGAAGCGATGGCCCTCTGGATGACAAGTGCTTTATCCATGAGCTTTTCTTCCTCCCTCCCTCTCGCTCTCTGTCTCTGTCTATGGAAAAGCAAACAAAGAAACAGAGACGCAGTATAATATCGTGACGTTTATAGGACGAGGCAGTTTTTGTCCACGTTGCAAATAACAACAAATGGGCGATGGAGAGAGAGACAACAGACCCATACGCTGTTAAAATGTAGTCATAAGACTTTTGAAATATACTCTGCTCCCACTGAAGCATCCCATTGTATCGACTCACACTCACACTTCTTGAATCTGGGTCCTGAAATGTTTGTGTTGTTGGTAACACAACTTTACCATGGCCTTATTGAAGTCTGTAAACCTATGGATATTAACCTATGAAGGTCTTAGGGAGAGTTCCTTCAAGTACCTTTTCTAAGACATAATGCACTTGCAAGGGTGTAACACAGTGGTTCTCAACGTGGGGTCCGGGGACCACCAGGGGTCCTTGAGGAGGTTCCCGCGGATCCCCAGCAAATTGATGAATTGCTAAACTTCAGCATTATTTCAACACTAATTTTCAACACAGTTAGAGAATGTAGAAGAATGACTGTATTGATCATAGTTTCACTGTTATCTCTCTACCTACAATACAGATAGTCTTGGAATTCTGGACAAAATCATATCTGACAATAAAAAATATTCTCAGATTTGGGTCCGAGAGACAAAATCTCACCAAATGGGGGTTTGTGGCTCTAATGTGTGCTAAATCCTTGATATGAAAAAGGTTGAGAATCACTGGTGTAACAACACAATGTATATAACAATAGTTATGTTGCACAAGTAGTGTGTACTTACAATACTTTCCAATACTTTTATATAGGTTAATAAACAGGTTAACATACTGTATATGATACAACATGCAAAAATAAATGGTTTTAATTACTAGTTTGCTGCATTTCGCACCTATCATCACCTTCCTAGGACTGAAAGAACAACCATGAAAGGACCATGACATAAAACAAGTCCAGGATTTTTTTAGGCTATCCTCGACAACTTCTTCAATTTCTTTACATGCATGCATAATAGAAGCTATTAGATTTGTCACATACATAGATAAATAAAGGAAGAAAGACAGAGCAGACTGTGCTTCTGGTAACCGATGTGAGAAGTTCTAAAGAGGAGAAAATCGATCCTCCGGCCTCAGGATGAGACCAATCTGAAGTTGGTTCAGATGAAGGTTGAATCACGTCGTAAAAATTCTGCACCACCGCCGGAGCAGAAAACACTTCTCATCTCCACTTTCACTGCGGGTAAGTTTGTCACCGCCTCGACTAATTTGGTTTGCCGGGGAATTGTTGACAATGATATATAAGAAGCGAGGTGGCATGCAAATCTCGGGAGTTTCCGTCGCGTACCGATCGGCGGGGGTGCCGTTCCACAGTAAATGTAATTTGTGGGAGGCGACACGGCGTGAAAGAGACTGTAATCAGCCCTGCTCTGCTCCCCTCTCCCTGCAGACGACTCCCGGCCTCTCATTCTGCCTTCCAAGCTGATTAAGCTTGCAGACTGTTGCAAACCCAGTGATTTGTCTGCAAAGTGGCAGCGGCAAACTAGAGATCAGAGAAGCTGGTTAGTGACTGGAAAGCCGGGCTGTAGTCCTCCAGTCTGGTCTTGGTCTTCAGTCTCGTCTTTAGAGCACGTTTTACCATCTGGTACAATTTGGACTTGGATGTTGACTCGGCTTTTCCTGCCTTTTATAAAAATGCTTACTTAATACTTTCCAGGGTCAGAAATTAACGGTGGCTCGGGGCAAAAAATGCTCCCAATAATTAGGATTACCCTTTGTTCATTTCACCCTGTTTAAATTCTTTTCATTGAGTTGTCAAATATTCTCATGTGAATGCGACTGCTGTCCCCCGTGGGCCACCGTAGGAGACTCATGAAAGAAAGCCTGTGACCGGCGGATTCTTTCCAGTGTGTTCTGTGAGAGAAAAATTGAGCGGTTTTTAATCAGAAACGTACCGAGTTCGCCGCCTGAAGAAGCAGAAAATGTCGGCACCACACAGCCAGCAGTGGAAGGAAATGCTGACCAAAACACGAACCACAACAACAAAAAATAAAACAACCAAATATGGTAAAAAAAAAACTCAACAATGGAGGGTGAAGATGGACTGGTTGGGGACAGAGAGTCTTCTGTGAGGCCTGCAGACAGTTTCCAGCTTCGGAAAAGAAGTTCAAACAAATCTTAGTGCTGCAAATTGAGTGTTTATTTGCCAGTATGCAATGCAAATGTATTACTTCATAGTTCAATAAAACTGACCCTGAAAAGGACCAATATGCTCATAGAAATCAGATTAAAAAATTCTTATTTCTTAATTTCTTTCTTTCTTAATTACTTACTGAACTGAATTATCTTGGCATGTTTTGTGATAAAGTTGTGATAAACTTTGGAGCAAAATCAAACTGGTTGCCCAAATTATTCATGATTATTAAAAAAATGTATTTTCCTTCAGTGTCATGCACTCAATATACATCCATCCATCACACTGCAGTTAGAGAAAAACAAACATATTCCTAAACAAACTCAGAAGTGTCACAGAGACAAAGTACCACATATAGTAGATTCCACCTTTTCTGAAATGCATCTCAAGTCTTTCATAAGCATCAAACCAAAACAAATGAGCAGATATTGTTCTCATTTTGCTGTAAACAGTGCTTAATTTGTGCCGGATCCTGCCGGAACAGGATCCGCCACCTCGCGGTTTTGGACTACCTGCATTCCGGTACTTATTTGCGTGGACCCAGCACCTGGTGGCATGAAAGTTTGTTTTGTTTTGTTTTTTTGTTTTTTTTTGTCTGCCAGTAGTTGACTCTTCCTTTCCCCTCCATTGCAAAAACCTAATTGAACATTTCCATATGAAGACAGGTGATTACCCTATTAGAAAGTAGCAGCAAGCGCATAGTAATCACGTCACATGAGTGAGCTGCTCTGCAGAGTGTGTTATGGTAAACATCAGACAGCGTCATGGCTAAAAGACAGTTGAATTTGCTGTCCATGTGTCCGCTGTGTGGACTATTTTTGGAAAATCAGACAAGGTAAGCAAGGGACCTCATCATTTACAAATTAAGCGCTGGCTGTAAACAACATTCATTATTCAAGAGTCCTGGAACCAAATGAGCAATACAGTGACAAAACTCTGGAGTGACTCAACCAACTTGTTACCAGACGATTCCCTGTAACTTTTGAAAGACTTCAGGAAGAGAACCAAACTTGATCTTCAGAATTTTAAAATGTATTTATTTGCACACTGAAACAGAAAATAACAATACAGCAATACAGCAAATGGAAAAAAAAACAGTGAAAAAACCCCAAGGGGCTTATGGTGTATCCCACCTAAATACAACCAAAAATTCCCTCTTGGGAATGCAGATGAACTGCAGTAGTTCAGCATGCAAGCAGTAAAACTTAAGTGGGCCTTGTACCTCAGCTGGCTGGGGGACCCTGCGGGGTCTCGAGGGTCATCGGCTGGCCCTCTACCGTTTGGGGCTCCAGCTGGGTGCAGAGCTGCAGCACTCCACTCCGGTTTCGAGAACACTTGGACGTCTTGGACTCGACTCTGTCTCAGACACTACTGGATGTGGACTGGATTTTTTCCTGCCTATCTAAGAATATATATAGGCCTATATAAAAAAATTGGTAATTTTATAGATCTTTGGTTTATTTTCCCTAACCCTAACCAATTTCAACCAGTTTAAGAGATTTCACCTGTAGAAACCTGTGGATCTAGTGGTCCTCAGACGTCTACGCATTGATTAGTCAGTTCCTATACTTTGCTTAGTTGGATGGTGACGGGTTTAGTCCAGAGCTCCTGCAGACAGATCTACATCTCTGTTGACCCTGAAGAAACTCCTGAAGCATTTATTTTACATTTGGAAAGACATACCGCACACTGTTTATTGCCTATTTTGGTCTTAAGTAGGACTTGATTTGCTCTGGTCTTGGTCTTGACCTCCTTTGGACCCAGTGTTGACTCAGACACTACTGGACCTGCCCCTGGAATCGACTTGGACTCAACTAAAAGCTGGGTGCACACTGTACGGCTTTAGGCTGGATTTAGCTGTACCAGACCAGGTTTCTGAGGTCTGAGACAAAACCTCCATGTTGGAGCCAACTTACTAGAAATGTTTGATGTAAACCTTGAATCTTGAAGACTTATCCAAATGTCCATATACCTCAATACTCAGTCAGTTTTTATGTATTTTTTTTTATTTTTATTAGTACAAAAGAGTAATTCAAACAAAATATCTATAATGTATACCACCATCATAAAGAGCATGTGCAAGGAAGACCAAAGAAACCCTGAGGGGCTTATGGAGTGTCTCCCTTAATAACAATCATACATAATTACAATATAGTGTAATGAAACCCCCAAAAAGTTTAGAAAGAACCAAAAAATATAAACAAATCAATAGGTAAAGTAATACTGTTAAATAAATAGGGGGAAAAGTAGAAAATAAGTAAAAGAATATTAAAAGAGACCGAAAAGAAAAGGAAAAGCAGAGTAAAGGAATAAAGAGAGAGAAAAAAAAAAAAAAAAAACAATACAACCAAAATACAAAGTGAGTCAGTGCTGGTTATTTTCCAACAGAGCCACTTCTCCTCTTAATGCTCTCCAATTCCATGGTCGATGCTGCCCCCTGGTGGTGAAATGAGGTCACTGCCTCTTGGTGGTGAACATTGCAGAATATACTAACATCAACTTGACAGAATAAGGTTTTAATCATCATTATAAGTGACCAAAAAACATGTTCTCCATTTTACTGTAATATTTACTGGAACAGCAGAATGAATGAATTTCAATCCTATCAGTAAAATATTTTAAAAGATTCCCTCTTGATCATTGAGATAATGCAGATGTTCATGGTACAATACAAATCGATTGAATATGTGGCCACATGTTAGAAATGGTTGATCACACACACACACACACACACACACACACACACACACACACACACACACACACACACGCACGCACATACAAAACACTCAGCAAGATAAGACCATTGAATTGACTAGCTATCACTTCTCTAGAGGACCCAAATGCGCAATAGTTAATCTGTTTAGCATTTCATTGTGTGTCTGTGTGTGTGTGTGTGTGCGTGTGAGTGAGTGAGAGAGAGAATGCATGTAGACAGACACACACACACACACACACACACACACACACACACAAAAGCACACACACAGTCGAAAATAGCTGAAATAAAACATTGTTCCTCTGTAGAGCCCTCAATGAAAGTGGCAGAAGAGGATGAAGAGGAGGAGGATGAAGAGGAGGAGGACGACAAAGAGCAAGAGGAGGATGAAGAAGAGGAAGAGGAGGATGAAAAGGAAGAGGAATATGAAGGAGAGGAGGAGGAGGAGGAGGCTGAAGAGGAGGAGGGAGAGGATGAAGCAGGGGATGAGGAGGAGGAGAAGGAGGAAGAGGAGGAGAGGGAGGGCAGCAGATAGAGGCAGGGCCGAGGCTTATAATCGCTCAGCTGTTATCTTCTCCACAAGTCCACAAAGAGCCAGACTGTATCGACCGCAGCGCTGAGGTACAAACGCTTAAGCATCCTCATTCACCTTGAAACGCTCATCAATATTTTAAAAAAGTCTGTTTTCTATTGTCCGGCAAAGTCTATTATCGTCTGGGGGGAGAGAGAGAGAGAGAGAGAGAGAGGGAGAGAGAGAGAGAGAGAGAGGCACAGAGAGAAAAATAAACAGAATAAATAATACAGTTTGAATGAGTCCTCCAGTTATTGCTGCTCTCCTGCAGATGTCAGACAATCAGGTGAAATGACATGAAATGGGTTTTTTAGAGGTAGAGACAGACAGGCTGTTAACATAGGAACTAAGGTTAGACCGATATATCAGTTTGCTGATAATTGGGACGATAGTTCAGTTCAGTTCAGTTCAGTTTATTCACAAAACAGTTAAAATACGAGTACAATCATATAAGACATAATGGAGATATGTGAACTGGGACACCCTGATAAGCTATCTGAAGCTTGAGAATAGGGGCCCAGACACTAAGCAGATAGTATTTAAAATATATGTTTACTAACATGTCTAGATTTGAAAAAGTGCATGTATTATACAGTAACATTTACAACCTATAAAACACCTAAGACTAACCTAAGACCCTAAAAAGTACTACTAAACAGTCCTAAGACATTTATTCCATCAGTCTAAACATTGATTAAATAGGTAAGATACAGTAAGTAGAGACATATGGCAAGTGGAAATAACAGTACAATTTGAATGGATTTCAGAGTAGAGTAACTAGTTTAGAAGTCCCCAGCTGTTCAGGGTATTCAAGCTTAAGCTCTTTTTGAAAACAGACAGATATTTTTATAGTGTTATCAAGCTCATTCCACACCTGTGGACTTGTGCAAACCACACTAAAGCTCATACATATAAGTTTACGTTTCTTACCCTTTATAAGATGCTTTTTTCTAGTCTTATATGTATGTGAGGGAAGGTAAGTCGGAATACTATTGGCCTTTTATTAAATATATAGATATATAGATATCAGCCAGTCATGTCGTTCACTGCCAATATATGATGGAGTTTCCTTCCTGACCACAGCTACAGAAAAACAGTCAAAGTTTGTTTTCTTTGTACATTTCATTTATTCATTTACTTGCTAAATTATGTGTTTTGCAAATTCATTCTTTATTTAAAAACCTAATGAGTTTCCCCTATTGAATAAGTGTGATGGAGAGTTTTAGTGTCACATGAAATGCGGTTTCAGAGGCTTTTCCACCCTGACAAGAATAAAGTTGTGGGGGGAAAACTGAATACTTTCCATTTTTTGGCTGGGAATTGATCAGATTTAAAGAACATAGGCAAAAAATATCAACTATCGGTGAATTCAGTCTAAAAAAAAAAAATCAATCAGCAAACATCCGTATTGGTTGAATCCTAACAGGAATTGTCATATGACTGACTGTTGCTGTTAAAGCTGCACCAGACATAATTTTTCTGCAAAAATCCAGCTGTCTTATCAGCCTTATCGTCCCATCCCCCCTAACTGAAACCCCACAGATTCTCCCCACTTGCCAAATTAAGTACAATATTACGCAATTTCAATCAGGAAGACTACCTAAATCCAGGGGCAGACTTAGTGTTTTGGGGGCTCAGGCAAAGGCAAGTATGGGCCCCCCTGACTCCCAACTCTCTCGCTTTTTAATCCATCCTTTCTATATATAATCTTGGGTAGCTTTGATAAAAAAAAAAAAGTTTTTTTAGTAGCAGCTCAACTACTGATGCAGTGTCAATGAAAATGAGTTTAAAGTCAAGTAGCAAAATCTCACTAGAATTTGTATAACCCACAATAGTCTGACAGAGTAGGGAGTAGGATTGAAATGATTTGTTCCTCCATGGAGCTTACACCAAAGTTTCCATCATGTTTTGCTTCTGAATAAAGTTTTTCATTTGAGTGTTCAACCTAGTCTCTCCTGATTTAAATTTCTTGCGTCAGGTATGGAGGCTGGTGGGAGTTACCTTGCGCTGTCATTTAGGGCCTTTTAGGAATTTCAGCCATTTGGCAAATTCTTACAGAGGTCTGACTAGTTAGACCTGGTTTGGTCTCTTTTACATCTTCACAAAGATTCAGACTCAACCGGACTGACTAAAGCCTCGGTATTTGAGGACTCGTTCACCTTGAAATCCCATTTATATTTAACAAAAACTACTGTAAAGTGTGTCTATCATCAGCTCTTCAGTTATTACAGCTTTTGTGAGGAAATCAAACAAGAAAGTGGAAGTACATAGTGTTTTTGAGGCAGGAAACACAGACTGGCACTGTTAGATAGATACATATTAAGACAGGATCTGGACTCGCAGCCCATGGCAGATTCTCATGGAGAGGTGAGACCAGCGAGGCTTGACCTGATAATGTCTTGTTTGGTCAAGGCTACATCTTCATAAAGAGCCAGACTCCACTATCGACTGAAGCTGCAGGGATTCTGCTTCACCTTGAAACTCCCATCAGTATACTAAGGACAGGTGGAGCCTTAAACAACCCAGGAAAGTCTGTTATCATCAGAAATCATCAGAAAGAGAGAGGAGGAAAGGTATAAAGAAAGAAAGAGGAGAAGAAAAAATAGAGTTTAAATGAAGCCCTGTAGTTACTGCAGCTCTTGTGGGTAAATTAAATGATGTCATGCCATAAAGCCCCATTGAAAGTTTTTATAAAGAGGTCTGGCTGGTTAGGCTTGAGCTGATAATGGTGTTTTTTAACAGTTTCATAGAGACTCAACTATTGACTCACCTTGAAACTCCCATTGACATTTAGAAGAAATCTGTTTCTATCGCCCTACATAGTCTATTTCCATCCAAAGCATACAGGTTTTACAATAAAGTGTGAGGAAATCGGTAACATGACTTGTCATAGTACGCACAATAAATACAAACTTTGCTAAACTATGTAAACTATCAAATTTATTGAGCCTTTTGCCTGGCTTGACCCCATAGCTTGACCCACATATATTTCAGATGGACACAGTTTGGACACACCACATTTTTCTTCATTTTTACTATTTTCCACATTTTCAGAATAATAGTAAAGATATCAAAACTATGAAATAACACAAATGGCATTATGCAGCGACCAAAAAAGTGTTAAACAAAATCAAAACTATCTTATATTTTTTAGATTCTTTAAAGTAGCCGCCCTTTGCCTTGATGGAAAGGCAAAGGCTTTGGAAAGAAATTCATACATAGGATCAACTTCACTATTTATATTTGACTAAGAAACTAATTTCAAGCATTTAAGCAGAAGCCTTTAGATCAAAATGGCTTTAAGATAATGAGAAACATAGTACATTCAGTCAGGTGGGTCCAAACTTTTGACTGGTAGTGTATATGAGGTAAGATAGCACTTTATTGATCCCCTTGGGGAAATTCAGGTGCCACATGCCATATATGTGTGTTATCTCTGTGGTTCCCTAATACAGTAAGCTTTTTTAAAAGATTTGTTTTGGCATTTTAGCCTTTATTAAAAAGGGTCAAAGTAGAGAGACAGTAGAGACTGGGAAACGGAGATGACATGTGACAAAGCCACCAGAACCCTTCACATTCATGCATCCTTGTCTGTTCTGTGATCATTTCCTCGGGAAAATGAGCAAAACCGATGATTTTTAAAAGCTCTCCAGCTGTTAAAGTGCTTGGGAAGTCATCTACTGCTAAGCCGAAAGAGACTTGGAGAAGTTTTGTACAAAAGACAGACTATCATTATCAGCCTGGGAACATATTCAAATAGAATTCGGAAATGAATCCCCCCCGGTCAGTGAAAACAGAGATATGGACAGACGGACGAGAAGTTTCTTTAACCAGAATGCTTTAAGGGGGCGAGAGATAGACAGAGAGAGAGAGAGAATGAATGAGATAAAGGACAAACAGAGGATTTTTTCCCCCTCAAAGCGAGAGTTGGCCCCTGCTGAAGTGAGATAAGCAGCTATAACACAAAAGAGCAAAGAGCAGATGAAGATTTAAGTAAATACATTTATTTGCTGAGTACACAATGTAGTTTCCCTCAGAGTAGGGAGAGAAGGCACCGCCGGAGGAGCAGAGAGACAGACAATCTGATACAAAGTCAAGCTCAATGCCACACAAACTCTACAGCGTTTGTGTTTTCCCCTGATTTGATTTGGCATAAATGACAAGGTCCCATCTGAAAAAAAACAGTAACTTGGACGGAGGCTGCCTCTTTTTAAAACACTTCTGTTACAAACTTGAACAGACAGATTTCTCCTCTCCGCTCTACAGGCAGCAACAAATGGATCGTTTTGTTCCAAAATGAGATATCGAGCATTTGAAACAAATGGACACCAACAAAAGTATGGGATGCTTTCAAGGACAATGGGTAAATTACATTTTTGGCTGACAAAAATGAAAACACTTTTACAGAACGGATCCTCTATAATTTATACAGCGTTTTGGAAAACACACTCTCACAATGTTTTACTGCAACAAAACAAAGCCGGCAGCCATAATTCCTTTCTCCAAGCTCTCCGCATTACAGATCTGTGTAGAAGCAGCTATAAAAATATACAGCTATGGCTTTATATCAGCAAGAATAAAATAGACTAATAAATAAAAGAATGAAAAGCAAAAAAAAAGCATGGTACCCTGTGTGTTACAAAGCAAATACAAAAGTTTCTTCGTCTCCCAAGGCCAAGACTTCCAAACTTTAAGATACATAATTGCCAACACCAGCATGACAACGACCAACCAGCCCAGTGTCCCCACAGGGAACAGTCTGATAACAGACACATTTCAGTCAGACTTATACAGAATCATTTGTTCCTGCAGCGGTCAGAAATAGAAATGGAAAGCTGTTGTTTTCCACTGTGGGCTTGACCAACAGAAGGAATACAAAGTAAAGTTTAGCAAAAGATACAGATGTCACATTTGTCTTCTAGCTCCAGATTACAAGATAAAACAAAGCAGCAGTGTATATAAACTAACTAATTTTAAATTAATTTAATTAATGCAGTTGACAGAAAAAATGATTTAACTTGACTAAGGTAACAGGGTGAGACTGCCTGACAATACATTACCTAAGTTTAGTGGTAACACTTTACAATAAGGGTAAGTAAGTTAAGGGTTAGTTAATGCTTAATAAGCATTAACTAACCCTTAATTAACAGTTACCTAATGTGTCTGCTAATCATTTACTAATGGTGTTCATGTTAACTAAGGTATTGATTTATACATTATTTAGGCTAATAGTCATCTTTATAAACTATTAAATAATGTATAAATTAATACCTTAGTTAACATGAACACATCAGTAAATTACACATTAGTTAACTGTTAATTATGCTTATTAAGCATTAACTAACCCTTAACTTAGTGACCCTTATTGTAAAGTGTTACCAATTTAGTTTAGTCCAGTTTAGTCCAAGTCATAATTATATCAGTCATCACTATGTGGCAACAATGCTGCTGCTATTTCTCCTCTCTTTCTGGATCGGTTAAACCTGGCGAGAGTGACAGCTACAGCAACCTATGATGACTAAAGAGAGCTAAAGATCCCGCCCCCGTTTTTCATATTTGGGATGAGATCAGACCGCACAAAAAATCCAGAACAAAAAAAAAAACAACATGAAATGAGGGAAGAAGGAACAGAAGGAAAACATGAGTATCGACTGAGAATGAATATGAAATTTAACATTGCCAGGAGAAAGGGATTCTGGGGATTTTTAACCTGAATATTAGCGGCAGTTGATTTCTCATTTCATGGTTTTAAAACAGCAGCAGTATGGAAAGTGCAAAAACCTTACTGGTGCACCGACTCCGCAACAACATTCCTCTGTTTGAGTAATTCAGCAATTTTTTATATTTTTCAAAAGCGTTCTATAAATAAACAACATTGCATTAATTTGAGCAGAGGTTATACAAATCTAGACCCATCTCTTTTAAATATTTTCACACTTAACTTTACATCTCCCATCTACAGATATGCACAGATAAAGCAGGCACTGAATTAATTGTTTTTGGGCTGGTAAGAGGCTTTAGTACTTATAAGTATCAGTTTAGTTGCTGAACCAAATCATAACAACATTCATTCAGTAACATTTACATACAGCCAAAACAGCAGGCAGCATTTGGACAAATCTAAGATGACTTCCCCTTCTATATTCCTCATTTTTTCTTATCTAAATGCCATAATTCATGAACAACATTTTTATGGGCAGTTCTGGCAGCAGTGTGGTTGTATTATCTAGGTTCATTGCTGTTTTATTGTCTGTACAGCACTTTGCAATCCTGCTTTAAAAAGTTCTGTACAGGTAAAATGGTTAAGTGGAGACTGGTTTAATGGGGCCTAACGAACAAAATATCATAGAATAATACAGCTGAACTCAAAATTGCCCATCTACATTGACTCAAAACGCTAATGTAGCATTAAAATGTCTGTTTACATTCAGGTAACTTGGTGCATAAAGTTTGGTTTCAGGAAAAAGCAATTCAAAGCTCATAAAAGCTACTGCAACCTCAAACACCTAAAGTAAAATTAAGTGATTGTCTGCATTGTTTGTTTTTTTTTGTGCATAAAAGTTTGGTTTCAGAAACAGCTACTGCATACTGACAGGAGCTACTGTGACCTTCAAAAGGTTAACATCACTACTGCATGAAATTAACCAGCATCCAGGTTGTTTTGTGCATCAAGTTTGGTTTAAGAAATGAGTAAAGCTACAAATGGCAACATAGGCTAAATATCCAGAATATTCCAGTTGAGCCTGAAGAAGTGCAATCGCCCTTTTCTCATTTAGTGTGGGAGAGAACATGACAAAATTTGTGCCATTGTTTTTCCAAACATACATAAGACTTTCTCAAATTATTAAGGTCCACTCCTCTTTTTGGCATACATCAAATCTACCAAGAAGCACTTATTTCAATATAGTACATGTTCTTCAGTTGTTCTGTCCATCTTCTCCCACCAGAATGCATCATGGGAGGCTTTAGTGAGCAGCGTGTAACAATTTTGAACATTCACAGTTTATTGGAATGAGATAAGTAGGGTGGCGTAGTGACTTTCTGATATCCCAGAAATAGAAATGAGTAGACCCTAACTATTCAGAGAAAGTCGGTGACACTTTACAATAAGGGTACATTAATGAAGGGTTAGTTAATGAAACTTAATAAGCATTAACTAACCCTTAATTAACAGTTAACTAATGTGTCTGGTAGTCATTTACTAACGGTGTTCATGTTAACTAAGGTATTAATTTATACATTATTATGAACACCGTTAGTAAATGACTACACATTAGTTAACTGTTAATTAAGGGTTAGTTAATGCTTATTAAGCATTAGCTAACCCTTAATTAATGTACCCTTATTGTAAAGTGTTACCAGATAGTCTTAAGATTAAGACATGGTCTAAGAGGTACTGTCTGTAGTTCTGCTGGTGATTGAGGCAACATTATTAAAAACCGCCAGACTTTGGCTTGTAGATTGAAAGACTTTCTCTTCCACACAAAGAAAGAGAGACCAGCATGCATCAGGGCTGGGCTGAGGTCTGACTCACACAACACAGCAACTCTTAAGCTCCCCAAACAACGCTGCTGCACCCAGCCTCACATGGCTTTCACCGCAGCTCACAGCATCCGGAAACCCTTCAACTCGAACTTTGTCCCCCATTCATCACCAGGCTGACAGGTGTGTATTTAAAGAGCCACAGTTAACAGAGGCTGAAGCCACGTCAGTAACGGTGTCACCCTCCGCAAACAGGACAGAGAACACAGACGCTACACAGTAATAACTCATACTGGCACTTTGAAAACAGGCGCGGCAGGTTGGTAAAATATCAAAACCCCAGAGCCAGAGCTGGAGAGTTTTGATCCAAAATGAACGATCCACCAGTAAAAAAAAAAGTGACTTGTTCTTACAAATGATTGATATCACAAAATTAAAGTTAATTATGATGCATTTGTACAGGATAGTAGTAAGAAGTAGCACTTTTATAGGACTGGATCTTCTATATTTAAGAGATGTTGATTAATGAACTGATGAATGATTTGCTAGTTCACTGAGTGGATATGAAGCATTTTGGAAATGAACTCTTCAGTTAGAGGTGCATTACAGGTGCATTCTGGGAAGAAAATTAAAAACCAACAAAAACTGAAAGCTCAGGTTAATCTGTCAAGCTGCAACAGTGGAAGGTGACTGACATTCATCTGTCAAAGGACCTGCGCTGTGACAGTTCACAGCGTACAGCAGGAGAGTACCAGAGGGTCTCTGAAGGCACTTCAGGTTGGATACATACAGGCTATGGATGGGCTTGAACCTTAAAAGGGGAATTCCACTGAATTTCAGATCTGATATGTTGTTTACCCCAGGAGGGTTTGGCCTTTATTAGTGCAGAGGTTCTCAACCTTTTAGCTTCCAACCCCTAAAAACAAAGACTGTCTTCTTGTAAACTGCTTTTGCAGGGCATAAACATGCAGGATAGTGAACTCTGACATCAAATGAAATTATTTTTATTTTCCCTTTTCAGGATATTTCACTTGATTCATTACTGGTAGAGACCTAGAGGCTGCACAATTTTCATTGAAAGAAAGAATAAATCTATAAATTTTTTGTACAAATCATCTCACCAGGTGATTCTCCCAGGTTGAGAACCTCTGTGTTAGTGAACATTCACAACTGTCGCCCACAGCCAGAAAGAATTATTTTGTCTGATCAGTGATGTCACACTGAATCATTAAAAAAATGTCTTTCTTCATTCTTGATTCTTGCTGGCATGAGATAAAGTGCATTATGGGTTCCCATTAAAGTTAGGAGGCACATCAAGACCACTGCTTACAAAACAGTTATTACTTTTAGGATATTTTCTTTTAATTTTACTTATGATTTTCATGTAGCAAAACTGTAAAAATTGTGGGCCATGGAAAATAACTGAAGTGAATTATAAAGTGAATTCTGAAATTCAGAGGAATGCCCTTTAAAAGCAACATTTCCCAATGATAGAACTTTTTCTTCTTCTTTGCACATTTGCCTCTGCACATTAGCTGCCCGACGATTTACAGTCAACTCCGGCAACTGGGGACAAGGGCTGCATGATTAAATGATTATCCCGATTATTTTTCCAGAAAGTGCGTTAATGATTTTAATCACAATTGTTAGTGTCAATGATTTGAGAAACAGCATTATTTTATTGCAGTTTTCGCACCTTATATCAACCTCATTTTCAACTGCAGTGGAAATGTAATCTAATATCTCTACGTGTCCGAATTCTGCAAATATTAATAGTGGAATCTAAAATCGTGATTTATGATAATAAAAAAATATTGTGCAGCACTGTGGACACAGAAAGAATAAATCTGGTCCATACTGCTATCATGAATGAATCTGAATAACCTGGTATATTCTGTATTGGTGGTTGACTGTTCATGTACTCATATGGCTGCATGTGTGCAAAAAAGGAGAAAATGTTCTTCCATGGTGAAATACAGATGCAACCACTGTAGAAGTCCCACTTTTCACTGCAGGCAGAACTACTGCTGCTGCACTTTGGCTCCGTCCCCAAAAGGAACCATTTAGAAAAGTTTTCATCCTTTTAAAAACACTGGAATTTAAAAGGGATGCTGGCTAGTTGGCTAAGAGGCAGAATTGTGTGGAACAATACAGTTTTTAACATTCAAGAAAGAATTGTCTGCAGCACTTATGTGAGAGAGATGAAGAAGAAACACACACAGGAGGGACTTCAGCAATGGCTGCCGCTGTAGTATTATAAGGCACATAAACACTGGACGTGTTTTTTGGATTATGTGAGATATTCACTGCATATACTGTATGTAAACATATTCAGATAGAACAGATAGATATGGATAAATACTAATCTTCTCGACACTTGCTGTCACAATCTCCGTTGGGAGTGGAGAGGCTTTGGGCGTGGCGGACGGCGTCGGTGATGGTGAAGAACACCGCTTTGCTCTCTCCTCCATCACCATCACCTCCTGTGTTTTCGGGGTAGTACCCCCCTCTCTGCAGGGAGTCCAGTACTGAGGTGTTGCACTGGGCCAGGAGGACCGTGACCCCCAGCTCTCCGTAATCTTTGCGGACCTCCTTCAGGGCGTTCACTCCGGCGGTGTCGAGAAACAAGACGCCGCTGCAGTCGATCACCAAGCTGCGTAAGCTGCCCGAAACGTTCTTCTCGGGCATCAGGGTTTTCCTCACGCCCGCCTCCGTCTCGTTTTTCTTACTCGCCGCCTCCCTCTCCTCCGACCTCCCCGTCGCTACCTCCTCCGCCTTCTCCTGCTGCTTCCTCTTCTTCTTCTCCAGCTTCCTGCGCCGGGCTTTCTCTTTCACCGGGTCGAGCCCCAGGCGGCGGTAGAGGGACGTTTTGAATAAGCTCTGGTTGGCGTAATAGATGGGAGCCTCGTATCTGAAAACGGCCACTCCCGGCTGCGTGCGGAGGCCCCTGTAGGACGCCAGGTCTTCGTAGTGCTCCGTGGCCCCGGCCCGGCCCAGCTCCAGGGCCTGGGCCCGCTGGGTCCGGCCCAGGACGCAGAAGGCCGACACCAAAACCCCGACGAGGAGACCCAGCTCCGTGTTGACCAGCGCCGAGGTCGCCATGGTGATGAGCCAGACGGAGGCGTCGATGCGGTTGACGCGCCACATGCGGGGAACGTCGCCAAACTTACGCAGAGCGCCGCGCAGGTTCACCACGATGATGACGGCTAACACACATCTGGGCAGAGGGGGGAAACAAGAAAACAAGCAGGAATGTACAAAAGGTTAGGAGCGCTCGGTACCAGAAATGACCATGGAAGAAAACAGGCAACAAGTTCTCTGTGGAATAGGCACTTGCATGCAGCGATCAAAAAATTGTTAAACAAATCAAAACTATCTTATATTTTAGATTCTTTAAAGTAGACGCCCTTAATTCAGTCTTTGACGTTATAATCCCACAAGATTTTAAAACGGCCATTCTTGGAGTGATACCGGAGGGTCTTAGCAGCAGAAAAGAGATTTACATGTTACAAATACTGGTTGTAACAGCAGTGAAAGTTATCACACATGAGCAATGGATATCCAAACTGAAAGAAGTACAAGAAATGGAAAGAATGACCCATAGGTTAAGGTTACAATCTGACAATTTTATTTCTAGATGGGCTTTAGCAGATGACCTGATCCTCTCTAACCTATAAAAATATATCTATTAATAATTTCATGTAAAACCCTTTTTTGGTGGTCTGTTATCTCATTATTTCTTTATAAGGATGTGTTTTTGTATGCGAGTCTGTAATGACCTTTTTACCTCCACCAAGGAGGTTATGTTTTCGGTGCCGTTTGTTTGTCTGTTTGTTTGTCTGTTAGCAGGATTACGGAAAAACTACTGGCCTGATTTTCATGAAACTTTGTGGAAGGGAGTAGCATGGGTCAAGGAAGAACCCATTCAATTTTGGAGCAGATCCGAACCCGACTCACAAACAAGCGATAATAGCACAAACCTTGGCGGAGGTCTGCGCTCTCCGAGTGACCTTCTAGTTTTTTGTTGTTTGTTTGTTTTTCTCACAAATAAAAAAGAAATGATTTAAAAAAAAAAAAAAATAAATAAAGTAGCCGCCCTTTGCCTTGATGGAAAGGCAAAGGCTTTGGAAAGAAATTCATGCATAGGATCAACTTCACTATTTATATTTGACTAAGAAACACATTTCAAGCATTTAAGCAGAAGCCATTAGATAAAAATGGCTTTAAGAGAATGAAAAACATAGAACACTCAGTCAGGTGTGTTCAAACTTTTGACTGGTAGTGATGATTTGGTGATCTGGAAATTTAAGCTTATTCTTGTAAATCTAAGAGAGGAACAGCAGAGTCAGCAATAACCCTGGACCATAGCCACGTGGGTTATGTGTATTTGTGTAAGTCTACCCTTGAAACCTCTTTTCATGGTACACAAGATAAGAACCGAGGACAAATGGTCGGGCGCTTCTGAGAACTACAGCTGAAGGCCTGGGATCAGCCTGCAGTGACTTAGTTTTTCCTTCCTTGAACTAAGTTTAGTTGCTAAGTGTTATTAGTGTCATGCTGATGTGTTGATGGTATACATACTGTATGTATGCGGTTCTGTCAACTTTAATGCTCTAATGCACAGTATGTTGCACTTTGCATTTCTAATCTGGCGTGTTTGCATTCACTGCTGCTCCAGAGTTTGTTATGCGTTGAGAAACTCTTGTTAGACATGTTTGTTTGTTTTTTAACTCAGACTAATGAGTTCCCCTGGCCTGGCTGGGTGCAGTACAACGAACTTGAAGTCAAAATTTTGCTTACGGGCAGGAATTGGGCTTTAATTCCTACTGGGGCCAGACATGTTATAATGTATGCAGGATGAGGCTGGTGTTTTTTAATGCATTTGTTACTGTCAACAAATCCTATGAAAATATCAAAGTCAGCAATGAATTTGTTTTGCTAACAAGTCTCGTCCATGTAGCCGGTGCCTAATGAAGCCATGTCCCAGCAGCCATAGAACTCCATTGTATTAAAAAAAATATGAAAAACCCGTCACAGAGCCATGCTGCTGCTCTGCAACATATTTCATCATCATGATGCACCGGGCCGGCCGACTTTTTCCTCAAACAACTTAATAAGCCGGCTGTAAACACTTTGCGATCTCAGGAAAGTAGTTCTGTAGCACAGAAAATAGTCCCCAACGTTATGAAGAATTTGCTCCCATTTGAATTTGATTTGGTAATAACTACAACAGCCTGACTTTTCGTGGTAACAGTTAGCAATTTTTAAAATGGAAACTATGTCTTTGTGAGCTGTATTTCAAGGTCTTTAGCTTACAATTGGAGCCAATGACTTCTCGTTTGAAGGCTAAAAAGAGAATGTGGGAAGTTGGAAAGTAATGGGAGTAGATGTTGATTTTGTTATTTTCATAAATTTGTTGACGATAAGAAATGTATTTAAAAACACCAGCCGTATCCTTCAAGATACTTTGGATAACAGCATCCACCAAATGGAAGAAGTTATGACGCTAATTGTGTTTGTAGGCCAGTTCCTTGTTCAATTCCTCTGCGAGCATCTCTGGCCATGTGCTGCAGGTTTCCATTCAAACACTACAGCAGCTGGTTTCACTGATTAGCAGCTTCAATGAGAGAGGGGGAACTAATCGGTGAAATCAGCTGTTGTAGTGTTTGAATTAGGGATGCAAATTTCAATCAATTTCCTTAATCGACTGCCAGTCATGTTAACGAATCGATTAATCATTATGTAAAAAACAGCTTTTGAGATAGAAAATAGAAAATACAAAATGTGTGTTTTTATACCTGTCTTTGGGCCTACTCAACAAGTTAATCAAACAAGCAAAACTCAAAAGATCTTCTTGCATTCCTGTCATTGTGCTTGTAGGCGTGATGTATTTCAACATATATTACAATGTTTACAATTAATCCTGTTGTCTTTCCAGGTGTAATGCTCCTACACTGGACTTTTCACCTGCTTGCTTGGCTTTCTTCTTCCTCTGTATCAGCGGTGAAAGTTAAATTGTGCCCTCGTGGTGGTAAATGATTTTAGGGCTGCAACTAACGATTATTTTCATTGTCAATTAATCTGTCGATTATTTTCTCGATTAATCGATTGGTTGTTTGGGCTATAAAATGTCAGAAAATGGTGAAAAATGTGGATCAGTGTTTCCCAAAGCCCAAGATGACGTCCTCAAATGTCTTGTTTTGTCCACAACCCAAAGATATTCAGTTTACTGCCATAGAGGAGTAAAGAAACCAGAAAATATTCACATTTAAGAAGCTGGAATCAGAGAATTTTGACTTATTTTTCTTAAACAATTACTCGATTATCAAAATAGTTGGCGATTAATTTAATAGTTGACAACTAATCGATTAATCGTTGCAGCTCTAAATGATTTCAGCAAAATATGAGAAATATCACATAGCCTACATTGTCGATTAATCAGTTAATATATGCTTGATCGATCAAATTCTTAACGGTGATTAATCGATTGTCGATTAATCATTAACATCCCTAGTTTGAATGAAAACCGGCACGCACACGGCTCTCGACTGCACGTGAATCGCCGATTTTGGGGTTAAATCTAGAGCTGCAACGATTAATCGATTAATCGATTAGTTGTCAACTATTAAATTAATCGCCAACTATTTTGATAATTGATTAATCGATTTGAGTAATTGTTTAAGAAAAATACGTCAAAATTCTCTGATTCCAGCTTCTTAAATGTGAATATTTTCTGGTTTCTTTCCTCCTCTATGACAGTAAACTGAATATCTTTGGGTTGTGGACAAAACAAGACATTTGAGGACGTCATCTTGGGCTTTGGGAAACACTGATCCACATTTTTCACCATTTTCTGACATTTTATAGACCGAACAACTAATCGATTAATCGAGAAAATAATCGGCAGATTAATCGACAATGAAAATAATCGTTAGTTGCAGCCCTAGTTAAATCGTGGCCAGGAAGCTACACAACCCAAGCTACTACCAGAGTTCACCATCACTTTAAGCTTTTTGGCGTTCTTACTTCTGCAGGGAATAGAAGAGCGGCGCTATAACCAGCAGCACCAGCAGCAGCACCAGAGCGGTGACCAGGCCCGACACCTGCGTCTGGCAGCCCGTCGACTCCTTCACCAGCGTCTTGGTCAGCGCGGCGCTGGTGGTGAAGCAGCGGAAGAACGACGGCAGGATGTTGCAGAAGCCGATGGCGTACATCTCCTGGTTGGCGTCCACCGCGTAGCCGTGCTTCTTGGCGAACATCTCCGACAGCGAGACGGTGATGGCGAAGCCCACGATGGCGATGGAGAAGGCGTCGACCGCCACGTTGGGGACGAGGGACCAGGAGGGCGGCTGCGGGGGGAGGAAGCCGGTGGGGATGGCGCCCGCCACGCCCGACCCGTACTCGGCGTTGAACCGGCCGAAGTGAGAGGCCAGAGTGGCGGCGATCACCACGAAGAGCTCGAAGGGGATCGGAGCCTGAGTAGGGAAAACACATAGAAGAATAGACAAACAAATAAACAAGGTTAATACTTTATCACTGAGCCTGAGTTACATCTCCCTCCTCCATTGCTTCCTAATCTACTTTTATAGCCCCATTCATACATAGAATGCAACTCAAAGTGCTGTACATAAAATAAACGGATTAAAACAATTACAAGCAAAATTTTCAAACAAAATAAAAAATACAAGTAAAAAAGCAAGAAAGAATTTGTCTATTAAAATGACATTAAAAAAGAAAGAAAGAAAGATAAAGATAGGTAAGGATAATAATGAAAAAACTAAATATTATTTTATCATACACAGTATAGGAACGAACTTCTATAACTATGATTTACCTCATGTCTCATGTCTTTCATGTCTTGTAAAATGTTTTTACCTTTTCTCCTAAGCTTTTATTCCTTTCCTACAACTTTTCCATCTCTATCTTACATTATCATTGTAGGGTTACAGGAATAGGCATATTTTGTTATTGTAAGTGGAAAATGGCTGTACTTCTTACACTTGGTTCCTTGTATTGTTGGTGATCTAGGAATCTAAGCCTGTTCTGCTGTAGTACTCATTGTAAAAATGAAATGAAAAATGATAAATTTGGGGCGTCCTGGTGGCTCAGTTGTCTAATGCGCCAGGTACACATCCTAGGTTTGAATCCGACCCAAGACCTTTTGTCGCATGTCATCCCCCTCTCTCTCCCAAACCTTCCTGTCTCGCTCTACTTTGAACTATGTAAATGCGAAAATGCCCCCAAAAAACTCTTTAATAAATGGTCAATTCTAGGGATGCCGCGATCGATCGGCCAGCAATCGGAATCGGCCGATATTCAGTATAAATATGAGATCGGAGAATTCCGATAATACTTTATAGTCGCCGATTGCAAAAACCGATCAATGACGCAAAACACGTGAGCCATTTCTCAGCGGAGTTGGTGTCATTGTCACATGCTAACTCACCTCAAAACATGTTGGCGGTGTGGATGTTAATTAAAAACACAAATCTTTATGGACAACCGGTAACGTCACAGTCCGTCACGCCCACTACTTCCCCTCGTTTAATTCTCTGCTTATCTAATGCATCAATGCATTGCATGCCACGTGCGTTTGTTTACATAACGGTCTGCACTCTGCACCGCTGTCCTGTGCTGAACTGGATGAGAGTCGAGACCTTAACAGCGGAGAGGCAACTGAAAAGTCTCATTTCTCTCTCTAAAGAATATTCACTTATACAAAAACTATCGGTATGGCCGATCGGTATCGGCAGATATGGCGGGGCATCCCTAGTCAATTCATAAGAGGATTTTTCGGAATCACAAAACTGTTGTATGCTAAATTTTGATTAAAATCACAAAAATTTAATGGGTCCCACATCTTTCCCCCTTTACCTTCAGCTTGGCTTTGAAGCGATCGTTGAGCTCCTTGGCCGGTACCAGCACCAGTAAACACAGCAAACTGGTGACCAGGTCGCAGATGTTGGTGCTGCCCAGGCTGGACAGCAGGCCGTACCAGGTCTTCACCAGGGTGAACCAGCCCTGGGGCCGGGGCAGCCTCAGGCCCAGCAGGTACTTCAGCTGGGAGGTCAGGATGGTCAGGGAGGCTCCTGTGGCGAAGCCGCTGAGGAGCGAGTCCGAGAGGTAGACGGAGACGAAGCCCACCTGGAAAACTCCCATCAGCACCTGGGAGGGAGAGGAGGGAGGAGGAGGAAGGACAGAGAGAGGGAGGGAGAGACCGGAATAAACAAGCTGAACATTTTCCTTTTGTACGCAACTTTTGCTCAAAAGCTGTAAAATTTTGCAGCAGTCTTCAGAATTGGATGGCAGTAGCCCAATGGTTAGAAAAGTGATCTGGTTACTGGATGTGTATTAGGGCCGAACAATTTTGAAAAAATATCTAATTGCGATTATTTTGACTGATATTGCAATTGTGATATGATTTGCAATATTAGAGGGAATGATCATTTTTACATCATTATTCTCATTTTCATTGAAAAACGTATTAAAATGATTATGGTGTGATTTTTGCAGGGATCTGTACCAAACAAAGATGTTTTCTTAAGTCTGTAGAATATGATGTGTAGGCCAGGACATCTCTGCAGCACCACAATATTTAATTTAAAAAGGTATTTTGACACACATTTCACCTTTAACAAATATTGCGCCTCCTGCGATTTGAAAATTGCAGTCGGCCATATTGCGATTTCGATAAAATTTCGATTAATTGTTCAGCCCTAATGTGTATCGGTTCGAATCTCAAGACTGTCTGGGAAACTCAGGGTGACAGCTATCACCAAAGTGCCACTGAGCAAGGCACATATTGCCCCACTGCACCAGTGGAGCTGCTCAGTGACCGGCAGTAGAAGACTGTGGTTGTGTGACTGTGTGTAACCGTGTGAGCATGTTGCAGAGCATTGCATAAAAAAAAACAAAAGAGCATACGTGTGCAGCAAACTTTCCCTGGTTAAAGGTGCTCCATGTAGCATTTTTAACATCAATATATCATTGTCAATTAATTGTGACACCTTGGTATAATTACTGTAAACAAATGAGAGCATGATAGCCTCTTTCTCAGGCAAGTAGTAGTAGTAGTAGTAGTAGTACACTAGTTAGTTCTAGTGTTTCTCCAAATCAAGACTACATTTCCCATAAGGCCCGTTGCTTCCTAGAGGGTAAAATGCAAGGTCTTCAGTTTTTGTAGTCTTGAGAGAATATGTGGATGGCATTCAAAAGCACCAAGCACGAGATATTTTCCTTTATCCCCATTAGAAATACTCCAGAGGCCTTCCCTTCTCTCTCATATCCCACTACTATAATTGGAGAGCGGTTTGTGTGCTTGTGTGTCCCACCATGGAGGAGAGGAGAGGAGAGGAGACAAGGAGAGGAGAGAAGAAAGGAGAGAGGAGAGGAGAGGAGAGGAGACGAGACAATGAGAGGAGAGGAGGAGAGGAGGAGAGGAGACAAGGAGAGGAGAGGAGAGAGGAGAGGAGACAAGAGGGGAGAGGAGAGGAGAGAGGAGAGAGGAGAGGAGAGGAAGAGAGGAGAGGAGGAGACAAGGAGAGGAGAGGAAGAGAGGAGACAAGGTGAGGAGACAAGGAGAGGAGAGGAGACAAGGAGAGGACAGGAGAGGGGGAGAGGAGAGGAGAGGAGAGGAGAGGAGAGGAGAGAGGAGACAAGGAGAGGAGAGAGGAGAGGAGACAAGGAGAGGAGAGGGGGAGACAAGGAGAGGAGAGGAGAGGAGAGGAGAGGAGAGGAGGAGAGGAGACAAGGAGAGGAGAGGGGGAGACAAGGAGAGGAGAGGAGAGGAGAGGAGAGGAGGAGAGGAGATGAGAGGAGGAGAGGAAAGGAGAGAAGGTGAGGAGAGGAGAGGAGACAAGGAGAGGAGAGGAGAGGAGGAGAGGAGAGGAGAGGAGAGGAAAGGAAAGGAAAGGAAAGGAGGAGAGGAGAGGAGAGGAGAAGAGAGGAGAGGAGGTGGTTATAAATTCTAGTCCACATGTATCAGGCATTGCATCATCAATCTTTTCTTGACCTTTACTCATCAGGGGAAGTTGAGCAGAGCGTACTGTACTTGCTCTATTTCAGCAACGCCCTGCTTCACACTGATTCAGGTCCACACATTAATATCAGTGCAGTTGGAGGTTACAGTGCTTTGATCAAACAGCACCTCAGCAGAAGTAACTGAGGGAAAGGAGAGTGTTTTCCATTCAGTTTCCACACCCAGATTTCTCCAGCAGAGGCCTGTCTCACACAGTCAGGCTGTCTCTGCCTCAGCCGTAGGGCTGGACGATAATTCAATATTATCGTTTATCGTCTTTCAGTGGGATTATATTGTGATGATATGGTGATTTTGGGATATCGAGACACACAATTCTGCTGTTTGAACTGATGAGAACAAGCAAATTTTGTTTAGAAACTCAGATAGCCTAAAATGAAGTATGGTAGGAATATTATGTGAAAATTTCAGTTTAGTTTGACATCACACCAAACATTACCATTCGGTTCAATATGATGAACATTAATTTGATTATTTAACATGATTTCGCTAATGTGAGCCATATCGTCATATATATCATAAAAAAACATCCTTATGATTATTGTGATATTGATTTCAAACATATCGTCCAGCCCTACTCAGCCGGCTTCACTAAACCCATTGCCGATCCAGATAACCGGTCTCACATAGCTGGTTATCAACTGGGTCTGTCAACCCAACGCATTCACATTAAAGGGGCGGGGGTTTGTAACAAATAGCCAATCACATGCACACACACAACTATATAACAAGAAGCAATAGAAATAGTAGAAAATAATAAAATAATCAAAGAATAAAAGCCATAAACAATAAATAGGCCTAATTATAGGATTATACAAGCCTTTCTCACTTTACGTGCCTCCATGTAGTTTCATGTTAACAAGTCTTGTTCATTTCACGTATTTGTGTTGTATCAGGTTGCCCCAGGTTACCTCCCGATCACAAGCTCGCTTCTTTAACCTTTCGGACTCGCCCCTGCCCTCTTACCTGGTAGACCCCGGCGGTGAAGGTGACCGTAGCTCCCACCATGATGGCGTAGCAGCTGCGGTCGCACTCCGTCCCGAAGCTGCCGTTCCCCTGGCCGGCCAGCAGGACGGCGCTGTCGTTCCCGCCGCCGATCCCCTCCGTGACGTATCCCGCCGCCGCCAACTCCCGGTCCACGACCTGCCCCACCAGCAGGCACAGCACCCCGAAAATCCCCACCGAGATGTGTCTGGAGGTGCCCAGCAGGGCGTAGATTATGGAGGAGAAGAAGGAGGTGTACAGGCCGTATATGGGGTCCTGGCTAGCCAATAAGGAGTAAGCTATGGACTGGGGGACCAATAGGATTCCGACAATCAGTCCTGACATGGCGTCGCCCAGTATCCACTCCCTGAGCTGGTATCGCGGCAGCCATTTTAGAATCGGGAGGAAGCCCAGTATCTTGGCTTTGGCCCTCTCTGAGGAGCAGGAGCAGTGTTTCTTCAGTCGACGGGACGCGGCGGTTAGCCACTTTTCTGCCTCTTCTTTCTCCACTCTTTCCAGAATGAGAGGAAGCTGCTGGTCGCTCTCCGCTCCGTCTTCCACGGCCGCACAGCGGTCGTCTCCCAGAGTCATGATCGAGCCCGGACCTGTGGAGAGACAGCTCAGGTCAGCACAGTTCACACAGCTTTATCACAGAGAGTCACTGATTTAGATTTAGGTAGAAAACTTAAGGTGATTTCGCATCAAGCACGTTTGGAGCGGTTTATTTGAACTCTTGAGCGTTTCCTTCATTAGCTGGGTTGGTTTGTCCAGGTGAGAACGATGACCTTTGAACTCTGGTGGCACCAAATAACGGCACCTAGAGCCTCAGTCCTCTAAGAGAACTGCGGGGCGGTTCGTTAGGAGTGAGAATGTAATCCAACCAACTACATGAAACCACCCCAAAATGCAAGGGATTATGGGTATAAGGAGTCAGAGAATAGGCTTGTTTGAGATGAGCAAGTCCTGCGCAGTTTTGACCAGCGACCGCTTGGTCCATTATCCGACTTGCTCCACTGACTCGACTGCGCGAGCCACAGGAATCTGGCGGGACCGAGGCGGTGGAGAGCAGCTGCAGCGCCTCGCTCCAAAAACTGCAGCTGCTCTCCACCGACTGCACAGCTCCGAGGATGATGGGAAACACCTCAAGCTGAGTGCTCATTGGTTCAACACAGTTGTATCACACACCCACAGTGAAATGAAGAAACCTCAGTTTTTATATCTGTTCCAAGACGTCACTCCATGAGCAGTATATTATTTTATTAGAACACTACGTAATATTTTCCATAAATTCCACCCGTAATGCCTACATTAAAATAAAAATAAGTAACGTGAAGGGCTGGGTCGTTTGAGCAGTGAGTGTGGGTGGAGGTAATGCACCTTTTAAATTGTTTATCAACCGCCGTTAAACAAAACTGAAGAAGAAGAAAAAGAGCAGTGAGTGTGCAGTCGGGAGTGTTCGGCTTGTTGATTCCTCGCCTGACTGCACTCGGCTACACTCGCCTATTTTCCAGGCGTGCAGGTAGTCATCTCAAACGAGCCTAATGACATCTGATCATCTGATAGCCAGCAGTTCCTCATGCTTGGAAAGCCTAGCAGAACAAAACAAAGTCTGGGCTGATGCTCATATTCTTCATGTGTTCCTAACTGGTATGAACACCACAGAAGAAGAGACAGACAAGTCCATCATGTTTAGCTAAAGGACATGAAAGGTTTGTTTTGACCCACCTCCTCACCACCAAAACCGCCTCTAACCTGGCAGGATGACAGGTTCAAACTGTCCAATAAATGAGATACTTGTGAGTACTCCTCCACCTGTAATTAGGCAGTGTGAAGTGAACCTAAAGGACCTAAATTCAAAAGTGCAAGAAACCTTTCCACTATGGTTCAGACCAAAGAAAACAAACTGATGTGATGCACACTTAAGTAAAAAAAAAAAATTCCCCCAAGGGTGTGGGCCTGACAGCATTTGGGACATTTTTCTGAAGCTGAGAAAGATATGTTTCCTGCCTGAGTATTACTCAGAACACAGATAAGATACTTCTTCTTACTAAAATGTAGCTTGCACTTCTAGTGAACCTCATGTACAAACTGTAAGCCTTATCGGTCATCATTTTGTCATCAACAGTTATCAAATTAAACAATCTAAAGCCCGAAAGCTTCAAACCAAAGAGAGAAAAAGAGCAAGGCTCCAAGGAGGATGGTTTGATTAATAATCTACTCCCACTCTATAGTCTTTAGTGGTGGTGTTAACCAGTCTCACAATTTACAATTTAAAGTTTAAAGTGAC